>NC_056731.1:1434793423-1434815923 GCF_019279795.1 Protopterus annectens | reverse complement strand
AGAGATGCATATTGCTGGCCAACGCCTCATGGGTGATGGGGAAATATACATGCTTACCAACATGTGCTGACATGGCATCCAAGAACTGGTGGTGTACCCTGGATGCTGATGCCTGTGAAATCACCATCATATCCCCAGTTGGCCTTTGGAAGATACCTGAAGCTACTATTCTTAGGCCTAAACTTACCTTGGTATCCAATGGGATAGGTTCCCCTCTGTTAATTCTGTGTGTCAGGCATGGCCAGCACAGCTCAACAATTTGCTGTAGAAGGTCCCTGTCTGCCCTGTAGCGCTCCCCTATCTTCAGCTCATATAGCCCTTGGTAGGTTACCCTGGGTCTGTATACTCTTCTCCGTCTCCTCACTGTGGGCTGCACAGCAGCATTCACATCCTCACCACCCTCAGCCTCTTGCACATGCTGGTTTATGATAGCAAAAGCAGCCCCTAACATTTTTTCTCTTGCTTTCATTTTGTAAAATTTCCCCATCTGTATACACCAGTGGTGCAGACTTTTTGGGAAAAACAAGGGGGAAAGTTGTTTGCATAGTTTATAGTGATGTGCTGGGCTGGACTGGTCTGCTGCCTGTGTAATTGGCTGATTCTGATACATTTCACCTGTCAGCTAAGGTAGTTCTCCTTGATTACCTTCCTACTGCTGTTTTCCCTTCCCATTGCCGTCCTGTTTAAGCCCGTGTGTGTGCCGCGCAAATGGAGTGCTCAAATGTGCACAGAGCTGCTTTTTCCTGGTTTAACTTCCTTTTTCTTCCTGTAAAACTCGATGTGCGGCACGCACACCTGCTTACACTTTGTGAAGAGTGCTAGGCAGGTTTAGACACACCCCTAGCTTAGCTGTGCTAAGCTAGGAGCAATCCTGAGCCACATGTCTCCAATCCACTTGCAGTATGCCTGACACCCCCCATGATGTCATCTGTATCCTAGTCTTGCACCCAGCTATTTATACTCTTACACTGTTGGGACCTGCCTCACACCCTGGGAATATCTGTGATTCACTAACCTTTCCCCCATTTGCATAGGATTGCCTGCTAATGGCAGAGTTACATGTCCCACACTGAGCCTTCCCCCTTAGCAACCATTATTCACTGGCCAGGTTGTCTTCTGCCTGCCATTGACTTGCATGGCAGAATACTGCTTTTAGTTAGAATGCTTCTTTTAGGTTTATTTTATGATTTTCCCCCCAATCCCATTTGCACACTGCTGCTCTATGTTTAAACAGGTGAGATCGGCGAAAAAAAATAAAAGTTATTTATTTTATTTTTTAAACAGTTTGCAATGCCAATGGCCTTCTACTTGGCCATTGGCATGCTTCCTCAATGATATGCAGCCTTTATTTTGAGCTGTCATAGCTCCGATTTGTAGTTTGCAGAAATGTACTCCGTTACTAACCAAGTACATTTCTACAGACTGCACTCGTCCTGCACTGACAACTGACAGCTTCCTGGATCACAAATTACCCTCATTTTCATGGTTTTCACCTGAAAATGAGGGTAATTTGTATACAGGAGCTTGGTCTGTGCAGGATTAGCCTAATAGCTCACATGCACGTCCCGGGAGCTTGTTCCTAGATCGCACATCAGCCATATTGCCAAATATAGCTCTTAGACTAATCCTACATGCTATAAAGGGCTTCGTAAATCCCGTGGATTCTCTATTTCTCTAAAGGTAAAGGTGTGGCTTATTCCTTTATCTAAAATGTGCTTACACAATGCATTCTTATAAATTTTCCTTCTAATGTCAGATTCGAGTTCTATTATGCAGTCTTTTAACCTCCTTGTCGTTTTCCCTACATAAAATGATCTGCACTCTTTACAGGTGGCCAAATAAACCACATTAACACTATTAGAAGTTGCTGCACAGGAAAATTAAACTTCCGACCAGAAGTGGGATGTATAAATTCTTCACTATTCAGTCTCTCTATATCTACATAACAGCTACATGCCATACAGGTATAAGTCCCATATTCCTGCCCTATTTTATTTTTAGCTAAACTTTTAAAATCCTTATAACAGAGTTTTCTTTTCAAACGTTTTAGATTCTTATATGAAAAAAAAATGGTTTAGAATCTATTATATTATGTAGTTCAGGCAAAGCTAATAGAATTACCTAATATAGTAGATTATTATTAAAGTATGTATATAAAGATGTGAGGGGTGGGGACTTAAACAATTGTTTAGAAAATAAAGAATATGAGTGGATACTTAGGCTCTGTGCAGGCAGGGAACCAGGTATAAACAACAAAATTTGTATTAAGCCAGTCCTTGTTAGGATGCAACAGTATAATTTATAAGATTTTATAAGATTTTTAAGTGTATTTATGTAATTTATGTGTTTATAAGTACTTAATTAAGGGTACTTTGTGATTAGATGGCTGTGGTCACATTGTATCTGCTTTGCTCCTTTTAAATGAATGAGAACATTTAGTGTGATGTTTAGCATTAGAAGACATTAGAAGGAAAAATAATAAGAATGCATTGTGTAAGCACATTTTAGATAAAGGAATAGACCACCCCCAGGATTCATGAAGCTTGCACCAGGTGCAGGCATAGCATCGGCGTTCTAACACCAAATATGGCCGCTGAGTGATTCAGGTAGGAGCTGTTTCCACATGCACTACCTGCATATGCTACGCCTGCACAACTCCTGAGCCATGTATGCTAATTACCCCATGTGCAGTAGTGTAGCATGCAAATGAAGATATGTAGCAATTCAGGAAGTGGTGCAGGCGTAATGTAAGCATGCAGAAATGTAAACTGTAGAAAACGGTTTACATTTTTGCAAACATAAAATCGGAGCCATGACAACCGTCCAAACACATGTATTATAATGTTAATATATGCCAATGGTTAAATTTATAGCCACTGGCATAAAAAAATGTACAAAATATAAAATTAACATTTAATATATATAGTCACACTATCATGATGTGGAAACGCAGGGCAGCAGTGCACAAAGGGGATCGCAAGGAATATATAAAAATATAGAATAAAACCACAATGAAACACATATCATGATTTCCCCATAATAGTCAATGGCAGGCATGCTACACCATACTAATGGTGCAAGGGTTGCTAAGGGGCAGTGACAGTGTTATGCGCAGTAGCTAGGAATTAGTAGGCAATGCCATGCAAATGAGAGGAGAAATAGTGAATTGCAGATTCCCCGCTGGTGTAGGGATGCACCTCACAGTGTAGCATTATAACACCAAGGTAAGCCCTTGAGATAAAGATGACATCAAGAGAGGGGTGTGTCGCCATTGCTGTAAGCACATTGGAGCATTGCTAAACCGGTCTTCCCCTAGCTAGGCAAAGCTGCAGGATAGGGGTGTGACAAATTTCCCATAGCTATGCTTAGCTGAGAGTACACAAGGTAACCGAGTATGCATGTGAACGGAGATGAAAACGCGGTAAACCCAGTAAATGGGTATGCAGCGTTGTGCACTGCAGCCGAAACAGGAAGGATATAGGAAAGAAATAAGGAAATACTGCATCAGTGAAATTGGAGTACAAATGACTAATTAACACCTAGGAGCCTACAGTGGGCCATTGACGACAGCTAACAAGGCTGCAAGCAGCTACCTGCAAAACAGGGAAGGGGAGGGGCTGTACTGCAAAGAAAACAGTAAAGTGTCAAAGTAGAAAAAAGTTGATATGCAGTATATCAGCTACAAGGCACATTTCACCATGACTGGGTAGGGAAAGTACAAAACAAGAAAGGTGGCAGGTGGATGCATGCCTGATAATGGGACATATCTAAAAGCGAATTAAAGGTAAACAGATTAATTAAAGCAGGCAAGTAGATCTCCACAGTAAAGGCCCCACACTTGCAGTACTCATTGCAAAACCCATAATTAAGACACGCAGCAGCTGGAATAGTCCATACACACCCATTTACATCAGCAGCATCCATAGCACAATAAAATAAAGTGTGAAAGCACCTCACACACATTTGTATATTCCATACACTCTGCACCAGTGGTGTATACAGACAGGGAATTTTTATTATGTACATGTTATGGGCTGCCATAGCTTTGATCCACCAGCATGTGTTGGAGACTGAAAGTGGTGTGGAGGATGATACACATGACCACCGAAGGCACCACAGGAGGAGGAGAGTGTTCAGAATCAGGGTAACCTGCCAGGGGCTACATGATCTGGAGATAGTAGAGCATTACAGGGTGGACAGGGACACCCTACAGCAACTTGTGGACCTGTGCCAGCCACACCTTAGAGCCAGAACAAACACAGGGGAACCCATCCAAGTGGCTACAAAGATGTGTGTAAGCCTTTGAATACTAGCTACAGGTACCTTTTAAAGACCAACTGGGGATATCATGGGTATCTCACAGGCATCAGCATCCAGGGTACTACACCAGTTCCTGGATGCCATGTTACCACATGCCAATGAGCACATATACTTCCCCTGAATGCAGGAGGAGTTGGCCAGCAATATGCGTCTCTTCCACCATGTGGCAGAATACCTGGAGGTACTGGGTGCAATAGACTGCACGCACATACACATCAAATCACCACCTGGTGAGCAGGGAAGGTGCTACAGAAACTGCAAAGAATGCCCCTCCATCAACTGCCAGGTTGTGTGCAGTGCCCAGGGCATTATTATCGATGTGTGTGCTGGCAGCCCTGGAAGCTATCACGACTCCTACATCTAGCATGCCTCACAGTTGTATCAGTTATTTGCCAGGGGAGACATCCCAAATGGCCACCAGGTGGGAGATGCTGGCTATGCACTGGAACTGTGGATGATGACTGCTATCAGAAATGCACACACACCCATGCAGGAATACCATAATGAGGCACACACAAAAACCAGAATCATCATAGAGTGTGTGTTTGGGATGCTGAAATCATGGTTCCATTGCTTGGACATATCTGGTGGAACCTTGCAGTACTCCCCAGGCACATGTGCCCACATCTTCATAGTATGTGCCATGCTACACAATATGGTCCTGCGGAAACATCTGCAGCAGGGACATAATGGTGAAGGCCCTCACAGCCCACCACCATTGCCAAGGGCCCCACAGGCACAGAGGTACTCAGACCACAAACACCCTGAGCCAGCCACAGTAGGCAAATGGAGGCATGCCCAGTATGCCCATGCCTTGGCAAAGAGGGAACGTATAGCACACACACTGACAGTGTAGGCACCTAGGGACTGACACCTTTCTCCACCTGCACACACAGTAAAAATGGATGGCACACACATACAAGATTACCTGTAAATTATCATGTATAGGCAGTCTACTGTGTGCATCCAACATAGGCAGCCCTCAACTATTGCACACACAACAGCCATTGGCACAATGTAAGTCAACACCTGAACAGTAAATTAAGCTATCAGCATATGCAGATACTGTATGTATAGATTCATAGGTAGGTACTTGGCCAACTGCCAGAGGTTATTCATAAGGCCAGCCAAAATGTGTCAGCTTTTGCCACCCCATTGATTCATTAGCCATCCCTCTGTGGAGCAGAGCCAATGGCGGATCCCTGGGGTGCATCTACTGTTCCCCCATCCACCCTTCAAGGTGTCTCTTGCAGAGTATTAGTGAGGGGCTGTGTATAATGTAGTTAGGGATGTTGTTCCAAAGCATAGGGAGTGTCTGTGACAGGAAGCTGTCTCTCCAGCATCCTCCAGTTATTTTTGTGGCAAGGTCAGCTCACTACAGTGTGTGGCTCACTGTGACATAGATTCCCATAGGTGGAGCATATCCATCAAGCTTGAGTTCGACATGGCTGTGTTGGTCAGTGGAGATCATCTTTGGGTAAGCGAGATGCCACTAAGTAAAGCAGGAGTTTATTCAGCCTGGCTACATAGGCCATATGTTGGAGGCCAGTAGTCCCCTTGGTGAGGTACATTCATGGACCCCCCAGCTGTTGGATGTGTCCTCTGAGGTACATCCCACATAGGTTATTATACCCTATGATGGGACTGATGAGTGATGAGTAAAGGGGCACTAATGGCCTACATAAAAGGATGTCCTGACTACTGTGGAGATATGTTTGTCACAGGGGAGATCACTATCTACCTTAGTCCACAGATACCCCATTAACTCATCTGTATTAAAGTGGCTGCTGCTCATGTGTTAATATGCAGATGCCAATTCCACAATGGAATGACCATGCAGTTAGTGGCACTTGGCTGGAGGTCATCTCATTGGTACCCTGTGACATTCTCTGTGAGGCCCCTTGAGGGATGTCCGTGTCAGCTGGACTATCAATCATGGTTCCCAGTTTGCAGTCATTGCCAAACATCATCTGCCGTAGTCCACCTGTGTTTGTCTGTACATCTGAGATGTATATGCCAAACAGTCGGGCTCACAGGACTGAGTCCTGTGGGACAGCAGTCATGACTGTTCAAGAGTTGGACCTAGAGACCACTAGTCATACCATGTGGGTTCTGTGTGTAAGCCCGTTGGCAACCCAACCTGTGATGTATGGGTGAATGTACAGGCTAGTGTGTTTATCAATAATACCTGAGTGGGTCATGGTGTCAAAAGCCTTGGTGAGGTCCAGGTAGTATGTGTGAACCACCTGCCTTGTCATCTAACATCTTGGTGACTGTATGTAAGACATCAAACAGGTTCAGTAGGCATGAACTGCACTCAACCAAGCTGACCTGGGTTGGGTCACATGTTCGAAGGTTACCAATGTCATTGTTAATGCGTGCCGTGAGTATGCAAACCATACCATTGCTGACCAGGCTAGTCAGGCTTATGGGGTGGTAGTTACCATGGTCAGTTGTGATTTCCCTGTGATGGAGTGCAATAACCATTGCCATGCGCTATTGTATGGCATGTAGCCTGTTGAGAGGCTGAGGTAGGAATGCTTAATAAGGTGGGGGGCAGGTTGTCTTGTACAGTTTGCAAGATGTAGTTTGGGTCAACAGCTGCCTCCACTGATGCTGTGTTCTGCTGTTAGACAGGGCCATTTCCACCTGTGTGTCTCTGATGGTTGGGATACTGTACCTTTCGGGTAGTGTTGTGGGCTCTTTAGGGAATGAAGTATGCACCGAATGTATCTGCAAGGATGTTGGTGATATCAGTAGGGTCAGCATATTTTGCGCTGTATTTCACTGGCACAGTGCAAATCTGTGTGTCACCATGTAGATCTTTGATATAGCCAAAGAAGGCTTTGTGGTTATCTTTTGAATCATTGCATATTCTCCTGCTGATGTTAGCCTTGGATGATGTCATGAGGGACCTATGTACCATACTAATAGTGGTTATGGATGTCTGCCCTTTGTGGGATTTGCTGTGTGTCTGGAACACTGTCCTACGTCTGTAGTATAGCCTGTTTATTGCAGAAGTCCACCAGACCAGTGTCCTTGTCTAGGAGGAGTGAGTCTTGGTTTACCAGCGATGGCACGATAAATACAACCATGAAGGTGCTTATAGACTGCATTTGTAAATCTGTCTGTATCTTGAGCAATGTATCCCCTTAGCGTGGGGGCTGTGAAACCCCTCCCCCCTGTCACTAGTAGTGTAAATTTAGCTTTAGGAAAGGTATACACTGTGGTATCTGTGGGTGGGGGAGATGCTAGAGTGTGGAAACAGTGAATAGTTCATGGTCAGATCTAACCAGTGACCGGTTAACTCCACTGTGGTGCACCTGTTGCCCAAGTTGGTGATGACCATGTCTAGTAGTTTCCACCCCACATTAGGGAGGTTACCACATGATACAGGGCATATGAGGAGATACATTCCAGAAAGTGCTGGTCCTGGAAGTGGGTACCGGAGTATGTTTCCCAGTTAATGGTATGGTAGTTGACATCGCCCAATGTCAGGGTGTGTGTTAGGAATGTCATGTTCTCCACTGTCTCCAGGTAGGTGTAGTGGAGGTCCTGAGTCATGGAGGGTGATCCGTAGCAGGCCACATTCCACACTGCAGTTGTGGCTGATGTTAGCTGCACATGGATGATCACAGAGGTATCATGCTGCCCCACTAACCTGGAGGTGTAGGTATCCCTGATGAATATAGATACAGCCCCTCCATGTCTGCCAGTCCATGTTCTGTGGCTGAAATGTTTGATATGGGTTGTAGTCTGGTAGTGCTGGTGTGCTCTCAGGAGCCTTAAGACAGATGGCAGTTAATGCACAGATGTTGATATTGTCCATCCTGAGGAGTGCTGTGAGTGCATGCATGTTGTGATCAGAACCCCTGGTGTTGAGTAGCATAAACCTCATTGAATCTACTATTGTGCTGTTTATGGAACTGGTATTCACCTTCAAGACTCTCTTAAATAAGGCAACATGAGGGCGCCAATAGCCTTGGTCAGTATTCCAAACCATAAGGCTGACACATAGGCCGGTATGGTATCATTGCATGCATGTTCCCCATCTATGCTTGTTTTTCATCTTTCCTGTGGGTAACCTAGTGGTAAGCAAAAGAATGCCTTAAACTTATATAAGTCTTCTAGCTTCCAAGATAGGCTTTTGGATTGACTAAGTGTCAGTGTTCTGTATGTCCTTGTTGTACTCAACTGTATCCTGACTACATGGGGAGTTCACACTGTATATTGTGATCTCAAGGTCTGTTTATTCACATATTATGGTTGTGATGGCCTGCACATTAGAGGTTCACAGATAGCCTACTATCTATCTGCCCAGGGGCAATTAGAAGCATAGCAACAGTGTGTTGGCCTTTCCCACACCACTGATGAAGTAACTGAGGCTCTGTTAGGCATAGCCAATGAAGCAATTTCAGGCAGAGTTGCTGAAAGCTGTTGAAGACTGGGGTTGTGGAGGGTGATAGGGGCACTTAGTGATCTAAAGAGGGCAGGTTAATGTGGCAATTCAACACCATTCAATTCCCCCAACAGGTCTTGCAGCTATCAAACTGGACAGGCTCCCCCACCCCATGGCGGTATGTTTCTGGGACACATGATCCCAGGGGTGTTTAGTCTGTTACCCTTTCACACAACAAGGTTTCCCTTGAAGTGTGTCAGTGAGGGGCTATGCCTAATGTAGTTAGGAATGTAATGTATTGTCTCACAGTACATCTGTTATATGTTGTTATTTCAAGAGTACGTGAAGCTCAGTGAGTTTAGGGGCTCCCGTTCTTTGCTTAGCCTAGCTTACACATAGAAATCATCTAAATAGGAAATAGGCAGAAGCAATGTTAATGTCAACAGTGTAATGGTTACAGCATCTGCATAGTATCTGTGCATTTGAGGTTACAATCCCGATAAAGGCAGGGATGTTTATCATGGGCAAAGGTATACCTTAACCACAGCTTGCATATACAGGTAGTAATCGTCTGTATAATAAACATTCAAATCACTCATATAAACCCATGTGTGCAGGAGAGTACAGTCAACAGAGAATGTAATGTCATGTCAGCACATAGTGAGATGTTACATCACTGACAGGTATAGATCAGGAGTGGTTAGCGGATGTGGCCATGTTTGCGCGCACAGTTTATACATTACAGCATTTGTTTAACTGTGTTAAACCACTGCTATAATGGCACACAAACACTTTTAAACATGCTTACAACTGCTTAAATGAGCCTTATTCTCCAGTAAAAAACTTTCGTAAAGCATTGCAGGTGTCAAACCTAGACCATGCACATGATAGGCATGGGACGTTCCACTAAGCCGTCCAAGGTGTACACATGTTGCATGGTCCTGAGACTACACCTTATACCATATGCATTTCACTGTAATGATCACAAATGGGACAGTGACTTTGTGTACATATGTACAGTACATTGTAATGTACTGTAGTTTGTGAACCAACACATTCCAGTCTACAGATGTATTACTGTTACAAACTAATACAAAAAAAAAAAAATATATATATATATATATATATATATATATATATATATATATATATATATATATGTCAGTGATGTCACACACACACACACACATATATATATATATATATATATATATATATATATATATATATATATATATGTATGTATATATATATATATATATATATATATATATATATATATATATATATATATATATATGTATATGTATATATATTATACAGTTACATCAATAGCTATATATATAAGCATATATATAAGCATCTATGAACACACTTCGTGACACAGAAGCACTCCAAAGGAATTGGAGTGTAAACAAAACACATACAACTCTGGTATTATAACAATTAATATTAACCTAATTCACCATAGAAGGGGTGATTGTTGTGTATGTGAAGATTGGGGTGGGGGAGGAATGATGGGTAATGCAATCAAGCATCAAGGAGGGCCTGGGTTGGATATCCCATAAGTGAACTGGAGGGGCATACATGGAGTATGGGGACAATATAAAAAGGACACAAAGTAAGAACCTTACTCATTCATAATACACCCTCTCATGTCACATTGCAACACCAATTTTAACAAACATATGAACATTAACATGTATCAGACATATGTACAACAGCTGACTGACACATTTGTTTTCAGTAGTGAGGAATGTCTGTAGTACAATGCATATTCTAAACACCTTAACATTTATGCATGTCTCATGCCTTAGTGGTAAGGTCAGTGACTGTGGTCTTTCTGGCTTTGGGTTCAAGTCCTGCAAGGGCTGTTAGGTTATTCTGAGAGCCAGAATAAGAACTTTTGGATGCAGGTGGATTAAGCAGTTGTAACCAGGTTTCCCCATGTTTTCTCTACGGTATGCGGTGCTGAAACACGGTAAATGGAGAAGCGCTTCACAAGCTTGACCTTTGCTTAACATCACGCAGACCACAGGCAAACCTGATCACAACCACGTAAATGTGCATTAATCACACTTTCCCCTGCCAGTGCCTACTCTGAGAAGTAAAATAATAACTCCATCCAGGAATTAGAACCTGCAACCATGTACTCCATCCGCAGAGTACCCTAACACTAAGCTACCTGGGATGTACCTGTCTGAGTTGTGCATGCAGACAGGTTAAAACACAAAAGGGAGGAATGTGTTGAAATAGGACAAGCTGCCATGTACCCAATTTAAGGTGTATGCTCATATATAGATATAGAGAGAAAGATACATAGAGACATGTCTATATATACAGGTCTACATATATATGTAGATATATAGATAGATTAAAAACATCTACACATCTATGGAGGTACAGATAAACGTATGTAATAATGTATATATCTATATATATATATATATATATATATATATATATATATATATATATATATATATATATATATATATATATATACACATATATATATATATTTATATATATATATATATATATATATATATATATATATATATATATATATATATATACACACACACACACACACACACACACACACACACACACACACACACACACACACACACATACATACATGTCTGTAGACAGCATCCAAAGTGGTCATATCTGAGTATAACATGGACCATAGCAATCACACATTCCACCCCCCCCCCCCAAACAATATGAACATAACATATGAAGAGTATATGCCAATACACTATTACAAATATGTTCTATGGACACAGTCACCAACACAACTGCAATGACTGCAAATATCCATGACAGAATTAGACAGACAGCTTTCATTTTGCAAATCTTTATTACATTCCGATGTATTGCCAAAAGGATTCAAGGACTAACAGTACCTGCATGCTATACAGGAAGCATTTAATAGTGCCTTAATGAATCAGCCTGCAATTACCATAGTATTAGTCCACTAAGGGATAGGTGTTCACATAGGGAAAGAACACCCACACACATATAGATGTTGTATAAAAGGGGTTCCTACACACCTGCATGTGCTATGTACACCCACCAACATCTACCCCACAACCGAAATAATTACATCAATACATACTGTCATACCATAACCAATTATGCAACTACTGTACATCTGCTGAAACCTTAACATACCTGGACACAGACACACTAATATGGCCCTATGTGAAATAGTTGCCATTATACAATTGAACAGCTAGTGATGTAACAGGGTTTGTATGAACTAATCCTGTGTCAGAGGGTTGAAAGGTTTGTACACCAGGAAGTTTTACTGAGTACTGATTATTAGCACAGTATGATACACAGTAACACCAAACTAAATATGTCTGGTAAGCACACTGTAAACCCCCTAACATTATATGCATACCTATGCAGCCTTGAGCTGGTCAAACAACCTGGCCAGACTGACACATATGCAGAAGTATTAGGTACAGACACACCCTGCACAAGTAGCAAGGTTTAGAAATATAACAGCAGTACGCACATTTAGACCAACTCCTCTATGCATTACACACAATATATTACTGTCCGTCTCCATATAGCTGTTGCAATTGATTCCAAACAAAACTTCTACGCTGTCTTCCTCACAAGTAAGGCAAAGGGACAACGCCCAAATGGAGTACTTAATTCTCCACTATAGCCATGGTATTGGCTAAGGCAGTAGCAGCACAGCTGATGTGCATGTAATTAGCTACTTAGGAACACCAATTGGCCATCGGGATAGCACATGTTACTGATCTGTAACTATAAAAGTTTGCCTTGTCACACATTCAAACCATCTGTATCTACCTGTAGGCTAGTACAAAACACTGAAAGATGAACCGAAAACGAGTATTACACTAGTTAATAACACCTCCGATCACTAAGATGGTATGAATAACATGTAGCATGTCTGTGTATGTAGTATCTGTACTGTAAGAATTACAGTGTAATCAATGCATATAGTGGAAATAGCTATCTTGTAGTGATGCATTGTTGAGCAGTAGTAATGCTTGTAGTTTTCTATGTGTGTACTGCTGTAGGTCACACGGCACACTCCACATACACCACAAGGGATGATATGGGCTTGGAACTCACCAGTTCACTTACAGCCACTGTCAG
This sequence comes from Protopterus annectens, assembly GCF_019279795.1. Classification (NCBI taxonomy): domain Eukaryota; kingdom Metazoa; phylum Chordata; order Ceratodontiformes; family Protopteridae; genus Protopterus; species Protopterus annectens. The sequence goes on along the minus strand of NC_056731.1, from coordinate 1,434,803,055 downwards.
TGTTAGGATTGGTCCAACAAGTATGTTGTATAACGGGGGATAGTATATGTCGATATATTGTAACAGTCGACATATGTATATGTGTATAAGTAAGATTAACATGTTAAAGGTGGGAATACCGTGCAAATATGGTGTGCATTGTGGGATATTGTGCCAATAACTGTAATGTACAGTATTCTAGGCAGATCTGTATTCTATTCTACATAGCAGTTTTGTTATGTTATGCAAACAGTAGTTATGTCTATTGGCAATTACAATGCTCAATGTCAGGATACATAGCATTAGTATTCATCTGACAGGTTAGCAGCATGATAGCAAAGATAATTGGAAGAGCCAGGTAACTATCCATGCACATAACACATGTAATATCCACCTCTCTACTATTGATTGCAGGCAATAACAGTGGTGCATGTGTACATGTTATTCAAATGTGTAGTGACCCTTGTTACAGGGCTGGGCCAAATGGCTATGTGCACACCTACACAGAGTGGATATTGAGAGTACAGACACACTGGTTGAACTAACAGGTTTGTTTAGCCCAACCTCTCATTTCCAACCTAACATCCGCCTGCACATACTGTATGTAAGGTAGTGCACAGCACTGGTAATGAAACAGGTTGCATATCATCTTTAACTCCAGTGTAACATCTGTAGTAGGAGTGTAAGATGTTGGAGACAGCTGCCCACGTGTAATAGCCGCATCATAGGTGATGGCTCACACTATCTGATTATTTCCTGGTCATGCTGATAGTGACATCTGAGCCTATTGATACATGACTCTGTTTGAAGAGTGGGTGTCTGTGCCCAACAGAGCTCATGGTCCTGGTGGATATGTGAGTATATACCAAGAGAAGGAAACAAACCTGTAGACACTTGCATCATCTGTAATCAACTAACAGGATGTGATGTGCTCCTCAGAGGAGGATTGCTGCTAAAAGTAGCTACAATGTTTCCATAATAGCCAGTGTTGTCATGTCCATAACACAAATATTTACATGTGAGCATCACTGTCTAAAACATCTTCATAGGCAATACATAAACTATATACAGTACTTGGTACTTGTAGTACTGACTGCTCATACAGGCATGTCCACTAGTCAGCTACTGGTGTTTCCTAATGTCAGCTTTGTGTATGTGGCCATCCTGGGGGAATGTAATCTCTATGCCATGTACACTGCCAGACCCACCTAACACCATGCCCCACACATTGTCTGGGATGCAGCTACAGGGATAAGCTGGAAAGCAGCCCAGTCTACAGCCATGACTGGACTGGACAGTCATGAGGTGTAGGTTAACACATGCAGCTCATCAACACAACCAACACATACCCTTACCAGAATACAGTAAGGACACACACACACATACACTACTGGAAATCACACACATTTACAGATGCATCTAAGTATCTAGCCAAACAAGTGACCCCCCCCAAGCAGGAAGAGACAGACACCAAAATACACAAACTGTATGACATAGTTTGCATAATTGTGCCACACCTCTGAACGCATGACTGGAAACATGCCCAACAGTACTCATTTGTGAATGCAAACTCTAGCACTGTGTTACACTCCAACCTATACGAGGGCATACATACTGTCAGCTGCCTGTCTGCCATGATTAGCCACATACTCATACACTCAGACCACCTTTTGAACTATGCACATGGCTCTGGCATATTCCATGTTGTTGTGCAGGACCTGTGATGTAGTAGCCTGGACTGTATGGAAACACATGCAGGAACTGTCATGTCTTGTAGCCCATGCAGGTATGTCCCAAGGCCTGGGTAGCATTCTGTCATTGGCCAGAATGACACTGCAGTACAGGGACAAAAGGATTGTACTCCACAATTGTCTAGTGTAGTGGTGCATGTTGCAGAGTATCCAGTATCTGTCTGCCTGGGATAACATGGTTGATATACCATGATGCTTTGCCAGACAGGGGCTGCACCTGTCACCCCTGGGAATCTGGATACAACCTAGGGCTCATGCTTCCCCTATAGTGCCTTCATCATGCACAGTTCAGGTGAGGGTCCCCTGCTGTTACAGGGACAGCCAAGCAATATACTCCGGGTCTCGCTACACAATGATACATGTCAGAAACACTATGTGGACACACATATGTCAATCCCTAACATGAAGAACATATCTGTGCACTCCAGAGAGCACACCTGCATGACCATGTTATAACACATACCTCACCTTTTGCCCATTATCCTTTATTGGAACACATGGGCTGCAGGTGTATCCATATTCCTGAAGGATATGTACACCCCCACGCTAATTGCACTTGCATAACAGCAAATGCATTATGCTGAGCAACTAACTTTGTGCCACAGTGGAATTCAAAATGCACCTTGAGACACATGACCCACCAGGCTGCAGACTTCCCAACTGTCATAATGTGCGGTAATGGGGAAGATTAGGTCTGAGACAGAACCATAATAGTGGCTACTCTCAACTATTCTGTTATGAACTGGGAAGACTCCTCATGTACCAACACCTGCGCTCAATGCATGTTGGATTCCATCAACCCCACTGACCTGGATGACAGTAATCACACAAACAGGGCAAACAGTATGCTACACATAGTTAGTCTCCAATACCAATGTTATGTTTCTTAAGAGCAGAGTGGTGAGTGCCATCGCACCCATGCAGATGGACAATGCATGTGCAAATGCTGAATCCTACACAAATGAACCTTAAGCAGTCACATATGTGCACTGATTGTGCCATTGAAACCAGGAGTCAACCCAACACAAACAAGTAGACAAACTGGTGGTACCATGCTTTAAACTGTACCACAGAAGGTAGTACCTTTTGCAAGAGTGAACACACATGAGTGTAAGTGATCCTGGTCAGCCTCAGTAAGATGCAGATACACCATATAAAACCACGCACAGCTACTGTGAAACCAATCAGCCACATATTATGAGGCCAAGCACAGAGCATTCTATAGCTGTGTCATTAATCGTAATGGCAACAACAAGACCTGCCATGCTGCACAGCACTATGGCATGGGAAGTACTGCACCTACATCCAGATAGAGTCTCGGAGAACCTAAACCCACTCCCACCTCCCCCCCACTCCCAACAGGTACACTTAGTAATATACACATAGAAACACAAAAACATTCACGGATTTTCTCAATAATTATCTGCTCAAGCAACAGAGAACTCTTAAGCAGAAATGCAAGTAACCTCCACGCCCCAACACAACCCAAATGACACATAGCCCACAGACTCAGTGTGCCACTCAACCACAGCCAATAAGGCAAAACAATGTACCCAACACACTAGTCATAGGTGACTCTATAGTCAGGCACACTGATGTCCCACTCACCAGGCTAAACAAGGAGAAGGTTACTGTCAGCTGCCTGTCGGGTGCCAGGATCTGCCACATAACCCACGCACTCAGGTAACTCCACAACAAGTACAAATATAACTCTGTCATTCTCCATGTTGGTGTGAATGACCTGAGATGTACCTCCCTGGACTACATGAAAAGAGACATGGAAGAGTTCTCCGATCTTGTAGCCCAGGCAGGTATGACCCTAGCCCTGAGTAGCATTCTGCCATCACCCAGAATGATGCCGCAGTACAAGGACAAAAGGATTGACTTCAACAATTGGCTAAGCTTCTGGTGCCATTCTAAAGGGATCCAGTATCGGTCTGTCTGGGATGACATGGTCGACAGACCACGATGCATTGCCAGAGATGGCTTGCACCCCTGGGATTCCGGATACTGGCTAAGGTTCTTGCCAGCCATATAGTGCCTTTTTTAGGCAAGGTTCAAATGACAAATTTACCACCGTAACAGGAACAGGCAAGCAAAAACTGACGATGATGCTACTCAATGCTAGAAGTCTAAATCTCAAAATGCACTCACTTAAGGCACTCCTTAAAATGGAGAACATTGATATCTGTGCAATGACTGAGACCTGGTTCAAGGCTCCAGAGATCACGCCTGCACTACCAGGCTATAACCCATACCACACTTTTCCGCCATGTAACCTGGACCGGAACAACAAAGGTGGAGGTGTGTCCATATTCATTAAGGATATCCACACCTCCAGGCTAGTTTCTCAGCATAATGCAGCTGAGGTTATCCAAGTGCAACTAACTCTGGGCAAAACTGCAATCCAAATTGTAGCTTGCTACAGATCACCCACCATGCCCCAGGATTCCTACTCCTCTTTTCTTGATGTACTGGAAAATATTAGGGTTCAACCAAACACCCTAATAATGGGCGATTTCAACTACCCCACCATTAACTGGGAGAACTACTCATGTACCAACTCCTTTGCTCAACGCTTTCTGGAATTCATAAACCCCAATGCCCTAGACCAACTTATCCACACCCCCACCAGGGGCAACAATATCCTAGATCTAGTCATTACCAACATGAGTGACTGGTGTTCCACACCTGAAGTCAATGCCTCATTGATCTGATCCAACCATAAGCTAATTACCCTAGATACCCACATCCTGCCCCCACCCCCCACTAAGGAAACCATGGTAAAAAATTTCTCAAAAGCCAGCTTCATGCTTCTTAAGACAGAAGTGGTGAACTTCATGACACCCATGTAGATGGACAATACAGTTACGACTACTGAATCCTACACAATTGCACTTTATAAGCACTTACATGAGTGCATATATCATGCTATCCCAAACAGAACCAAGACGCTATCCTCCAAAAAAAGGAAGCCAATCTGGTGGTCCCCTGCCATAAACAAACTGCACAACAGAAGGAAGGAACTGTTGCAAAAGAGAGTTAAATCCCATGAGTGGAGGAGCTCCCTGGTCAACCTCAGTAAGAAGCTGCGATCCCTGATAAAATCCTCCAAAGCTATTTATGAAAACAAAATCACCACTGATTCTAAAGACAACCACAAAGCATTCTATAGCTATGTCAAAAATCTTAATGACAACACACAGATCTGCTCTGAGTTACAGCACAATGGCACTAAATATACAGACTCAACTGATATTGCCAACATCCTGGCAGATAGGTTCAGTACTAACTTTACCCCCTCTCACCCCCTAAAGAGCCCCTCTCTATACCGGAAGAATGCAAAGTTCCTGTAATCATGGCTGCACAGGTAAAAACCCCACTCTCCAAAACCAAGAACACAGCATCCATGGGACCAGACAACATCCCAGGCTGCGTTCTACATGAACTACAGAATGAACTGGCACCCCAGCTAAGTACCATGTTCCATCATAGCCTCAACTCAGGCTTTGTTCCTGCTGAATGGCGCACAGCGTTGGTTATGACACTCCACAAGGGGGGAGCCACCACAGACCCCGGGAACTACTGCCCCATTAGCCTGACAAGCCTGATCTGCAAAGCCATGGAACGTATCACCATGGAACTTATAAACAAAGACATTGGTAATCTCCAATCTCTGGACCCCACCCAGTTCGGGTTTGTAAAAGGCAGATCATGTCTCCTAAACCTGAAAGACTTCTTTGAAGCAGTCACCAAAGCTGTAGACAAGGGTAAGGTGGTTCACACAGCCTATCTACATCTTGCCAAGGCTTTCAACACCACCCCACACTCTGGAATTATAGATAAACTCACTAAACTAGGCATAAATCCCTATGTCACAAGATGGGTTGCCAACTGGCTCACTGACAGAACTCACACTGTGAAAGTAGCAGACTCCAAATCTGACTTCAGACCAGTGACAAATGGAGTACCACAGGGTTCAGTCCTGGGTCCTCACCTGTTTGGTATCTACTTCTCTGAAGTACAGGCTAACACAGAATGTCTTTGGCTAATGAAGTTCACAGGTGACTGCAAACTAGGAGCTATAATCAAAACTCCTAGTGATGTGGACATCCTACAAAAGGACCTCACTGAGACAGATGCCTGGTGTCAAAGCCATGGACTCAAGCTCAATGCCAAAAAGTGCATTGTCATCCCCTTTGGTAAAAACTCTGTACCCATGAACTACAGCATAGGTGGTAGTATACTTAACACTGAAAGTGTGATAAGAGGCCTTGGGACACAGGTGGACAGTAGTTTCTCCTTTGATAATCACATTGCCACAGTAGTCAGGAAATCATTCTATGTGACACACCTCATCACAAAAGGTTTCTCATCCAGAAAAAAAGAGGTCATTGTTCCCCTCTACTCATCACTCATTAGGCCTATTATAGAGTACAACACCACTTTTGGTATGTACCTCACAAGACATCTATAACAACTGGAAAAGCCACAAAAATACCTCACAAAGAGGTTTACCAGCCTCAAACAGATGCCCTATGCAGACCATATCAAAAAACTCCAGCTTTATTCCGTTGCATATTGCCTACTCAGGGGTGATCTCTGCCTAACATGCAAAGCTATGTCAAACCCAGAGCTGTTGGACATGCTCCACTGAAAGAAATCCCAATCCCTCTGAGCTACATGCTCTAGGGACCTAAACCTTGTCACCACAATAAACAGAACATGCTGGAGGGATAGATTCCTGTCCCAGAGACTTACCATACTCTGGAATAAACTACCTATCTATATCAAACAAAGCTCCTCATTAGCACTCTTCAATAAAAATCTTGATGAGTGGATGGGAAATAGGAAATTCACCTCAGGGTTCACCTCTGTGGGTCTGCTCGACAGTGGCACAGGAAAATAATTTTTTCGGGTGGCAAAAGCCAGGGTACCTTTTTGGCTGGGCTTGTATAGGCCCCAGGGCCAATAGCCTAGTACCTACCTATGAACCTATGAATCCATGGACACTACAGGGCCCCTGTACTAACGACTATGCAGGTACAAGCTGCACTCTCTAATGCCATACATACAGCTTTCATGGGACCTATCAACACCCTAGGGTGTATCCTACACAAATGTAAGAACATTCAGCTATCCACATACACATCATGTTCAATCATAGTTCCATGTCAGGCTGTGTACACACCGAATGGTGCAGAGCAACAGTTATCACACCCCACAAAGGGGGAGACACCATTGATAATGGGACATAGTGCACAACTACCCTGCTAAGTCTGTTCTGTACAGTCATGAACTGTGGTCAACGTAATTGATGTACTCGGTACAGATGTAGATCATAGTAGGGTTGATTCACACTGCATATCATGACCTTGCCAGGTCATAGGACACCATCACCCATACTGTGTTCCAGCTACACTCAGTAAACTAGGTGTATATTCCTATGTCACAGGAGTGGTTGGCAACTGGACTGCTGGCAGAACCCACACTACAGAAGGTGTCTGACAAATACACGCACATCAAACCAGTGCCAGCCACAGTAATATAGGGGTCATTTCTGGTAATCCCCCTCTTTGTTATCTATACCACATAGACTAACACAGAAGGCATCAGCCTATTGATGTTTGCAAATGACTATGAACTAGGAGCAATAGTTGACTCATTGTGTGCTGTGTTCAACATACAGAAGGGCCTTAGTGTGTCAGATGTGTGGTGTGTGATGTATGGCCACAATCTGACAGCTATGTATTGCATTGTCATCCCCTATGTTATAAACCCTGTACCAATTAACTACCACCTAGGCAGTGGTCAACATAATGGCAACTGTGTGTATGGGATGCAGCTGGACAGTACTTCCCTTTGATAGTTACATCACCACAAAAGACAGGTAGTGGTATATGGCACCCCTAATCATGACAGGGTGCCATCCAGGAATATAGAGATAACTGCTCAGCCATACTCATCACCCATGTGACCCATAATAGATCACATATTTCCTTTAAGGGTTATTGCCCATGTGTAGATGGCCTACACTGCCCTTCACAATACCTAGCTGCACTATGTAGCATGCAGCCTACCCTGAATAAAGCCATGTCCAACCCAGAGGTGTTGGACATGCTACACTTAACAAATACTGATCCCAAATAAACACATACGTCATGGGCATCCACCTTTCTAGCACAAGGATCACAACATGACTGACAGATCCCTGTCCCATACACTTAACATACTCTTGCCATACTATGCACCCCTGTCCAGTGAAGCTGCACATCAGCCCTCTCTGTGACATGGTGTGATGACCGCATGCCAAATATATCAGTAACCATGTGTATCAGTTCTGTGGCACTGCATGAACTGGCCACTGCAACTTACCTGTGTGTTGCCTACAGCTAGGTAACCTGTCTGCCTAGGTTCATAAATGGCCCAGGGCATATAGCCTACTAGATCACTATGACCATACATGCTATAGTTGATATCCAACCCTGCAAATACCATCAGGCTAGCTATTGTCCCATGTGTTACACATGTGCAACACAGGCAATGCATGGCAGGATGCTACACGGCTGTACAGTGCCATGTAGATGTATATTGCAAAACAAGTACATGCTTGCAAGTCTGCAGGGTCACAGGTCATGTCCCTAATGGCTATGTATGACTATATATGTGGCATATACACAGCATTAAGGTTGATTGCATTAATGTGAACACATCCAGGCATGTGCTGATAGGTAAAGACACCACTACAGGCAAACAGACATGCCCACATCAAGACAAAATCCACATGGTGTATGAGCAATGTCATCACATGACACACACATATATGGCAATAACATCACATCACCAGTAGGTATCAAATGTGTGTGACTTATACATGTCAGTGGTGTTAGTGTTATGTAGATCTACAAAGATGTATTTGTAATCTTAATAAATGTGATACACATGCATGTTCAGCTGTACTGCTGTACTTCTTTGTGAGTTACTGTGACCTGTCTCCATTGTTATGTCTTCCAGGTATGCCACATAGCAGACTGCTGCTGTAAAGCCGCTTGGAGGACGAGGTCCTCATCCCATACCTCCTTGACAACTACAAGACACTCTTCAGCCATGTGCCACAGGATGCACAGCAGCGGGATGCCCTGTGGGAGGAACTCTGCAGGAGGGTAAATGATGCTGGTGGTCACAATCGCACCTATCAGCAGGTACTCTGACACTGCACTGACATGATAAGATGGGCAAAACAGCATGCTAATGCAATCACCGGGGAACAAGGTGCAACAGGTGGGGGACCACTCACCCAGCCCCCACTCACACATACAGAGGTGCTACTGGCCAACCTGGGGACATCTGCAGACCTCCATCCACAAGCTTTAGCTGCTATTGTGGAGGTGCGTATCTCTCAACCACTGAGCCTGGAGTTGCCTGGTAAGCCACTACTGCACATAAAACACAGCTATATATCACATAGTTGCATGTGTTACTGTACAATATGTAATGTAACATCATATGCAAGGCCTGTATGCACACATGCCACATACTATAGTCTGCTCCTCTGTGTCCTCTATGTATGCACAGATGTGCATACTCCATAGTATAGTGTATTGTACTGGCGTATGTGCTAACATAGACATTGCACTCTGCAGCTACCACACAGGTGTGGATAATGATCTTTCTGCTGTGACACTCCTGTTTAGGTACCTCTGGCATTTTGCAGCGACAGCAGCCTGTGTCAGGTGAGTTTGTTATTATTTACTAGGCTTGATAATGCATGGAACATATTAATTACATGCTATCTGCCATAACACATGTTCACATAATGTATGGTGGTCCTGGTAATGGACACTGGTCATACCTACAATGCATAGCACTATTTATCTATGTGAAACAATTGAAGACTATATG
>NC_056731.1:1434641362-1434792923 GCF_019279795.1 Protopterus annectens | reverse complement strand
TGACATAAACTTTGAGATTGAACCTAAATTTTTTCGGACCATTTGAAAATTACTCTTACTATTAACTGGCCTGATAAGCTTAGCTCATGAGATGGGGGCTATAACTGGACTTTAAACCCTAACTTTCAAAGTAAAGAGGACATTGTAGAAGGAATCAATATATTGTGGAATGCTCTCCTAAATCTCCTCTATGATATTGAATGGGCCTCCACTAAAGCACATATACACGAGTTCCTTATTAACAAAGCATCTCATTGTAAGAAATGATATAAAGTGGAAAAAAATGCAATTAAAATTAGGATTACCAAATTAGAAATGGAACTACAAATTTCTCTCAAGAGTCTGAAAACCAATTACACATATTATTCAGAAAGACAAATATGCTATATTTACTTAAAGCAAGATAGCTGGATTTCTGTGAAACCAAAACCCTGGTAAATTTCTTGGAATGGCCACATATCCCTTCTAAGTTACTAGTGAGACTAATAAACCACAAGAAATCTTCTCCTATCATTCCTGAAATAATATATCAGGACAGACATTCTCTGCCAACAAAGGCATTGTACAGCTTTTTGAAAAACTTTATTCACAAATTTATGGGGATCAATCACCTTTACCATCAGAACAGGAAACCATCCAATTCTTGAACCAACTTAATTTTCCTAAAATTGAAGAATCCCATCAAGAACACATTGCATCTCCCATTACCCTGCAAGAGATTATATATATAATTAAAAACCTTAAATCAAATAAAGCACCAGGCCTGGATGGCTTTACTGTGAAGTTTTACAAGACCTTTTGTCTGTAAATTTCCAAAATGCTCTTATCCTTATTTAATTATATTATCGATAATACCATATCAGATATTCATGTTAATTCTTCTAAAAGTATACTTAATACTTAAAGAAAATGCAGACCCTAAAATCCCAGAAAGTTACAGACCCATTTTGTTGATTAAATTAGATGTTAAAATTGTTTTCACAATACTGGAATACAGATTAAAACCTATTATCTCCCACATTACATCACCAAGTCAACCAGGTTTTTATTCAATATAGACAAATTTGTGACAACACACTCACATTTGATGCCTTATTAAAATTGGCTAACCTAAGTCATAATCCTGCATATGAACTAGCTGCAGATGCCTCCAAACCTTTTGACAGACTTAATTTAAATGTTTTGCCTCTGGTACTACCCCAGGTCAGCCTACCTTCAAGTTTTATTTGAATCATCAAAACACTTTATACTAATGCCTATACTTCATTATATATAAATAAGACTACATCTAATAGGATTAATATCAAAAATGGTACACATCAAGATTGTCTTCTCTCCCCATACCTTGCTAATATGTACACTGAACCTTTACTCTTACTTATTTCTCAAAAAAACATTCAAGTTCCGACACTGTATAACATTAATATTCTTTCACCATTTGCAGATGATTTAAACCTATACTTTACAATGCTAAGCTCAGATTTACTGAACATTATAAACTCAATTATCAGCTTCTTGAAGTTTTCAAATTGCAAATTAAATCTGGATAAATCTGCAATATTCCTGATTAAACCATATAATCTGCTGTTTCTCTAGCCCCAACCAACTGAACTTAAAGCAACTCATTCTTTGAAGTACTTAGGAATTTCTTTCCATCAAAACCCTAAGACTTTTATCCAGAATAATATTACAAATCTTTGGTCAAAATTACACCAAGACTTTGAATAGATGGGTCTAACTTCAGCTTCCCTTCTTGTCCAAAGTAGTGATTATAAAGATGAACATATTACCAAAATTACTATTTAGCTTCACAACTACGCAGATGATAATACATTAACATTTCTTTAAAAAACTGAGTTCTTTCTTAGCTAAATTTATATGGTTTCCTACATCTACTAGAATTTCCTACCAGATGCTGATATGCCCTAAAGATAAAGGGGGATTAAATCTTCCTGACTTCAAAATTTACTATGATATTATTAACAGCAATATACTATTTTTTAATAGCAGATTACAATCCAAATAGGAAAGAATGGTTCCCTTCCTGGATATAACTCTATTATAACTATATTAAATTTCTTAATATTAACCCCAACAATCTCCCTTTTCTGGATAAATTGAACTTGAAAAGATCCAAATTACACACTTCCTTAAAGAATAATATACTTATTTTTCAAAACTTAATTAACTCACTGAACTTATCTATTGCATTTACTATTCTACACCCTCTACATCTTAATCCAAACTTAAAAATTAAGAAATCAATGTTAAATCTAAATAATTTCCCTCTTTTAAAGGAATGTAGAATTCTAGATCTCTATCCTTATAGAGGCAAATCTATCACAGACTTGAGAGTTTCAGTTAAACTTCCTAAGAGCTATACTATCATTTTAAGACAAATTAGAGAAATGTGGTCCAATATCCTATCCTACCCTAATCTAGATACCAACATAAATATCTACAAAACTCTTTAGAACCTACTCCTAAAGAAGAAAATGATCTCAAACACATACAAACTAATTGACATGATTAGACACCAAAACAAAATCTTGTTTTCTAAATATTGGACTTATCTAAACTCAACAATATCAAATGACCAAAATATCCACTCAATAAAAATAACTTCAAAAACAATCCCCTTTAAAAGATTCAGTTATACCCAACTCATGCTCCTAAACAACACATATATAACCCCCTCGGACAAAAATACATTTAATCCATCTTTTTTCCCTTATGCCCGTACTGTGACCTTCAAAATGTGGATCTCCTCCACATTTTTTGGAGCTGTAAGTGCTCCTATAAACTCTGGTGTTCTCTGAGAGATAAACTTCAAAAGATGGGGTATGAAAAACCTATCCTATCCTGGGACTTTGCCATATTACATATACCCGCACCTGGTATGACAAAGTTACAAATCTTCATCTTAATGATGTTATTTGTTTTAATCAGACTTTATATTATACTAAACTGGACAGACAGATCCATACTTAACCGGAGAGACATTAAAATAATGGCAATTAAATACTTAACAGCACACAAGTTTCTAATGGCAAATGCCAAAGATCATATACACCTCACGGAATATTAGAGTATTCTTTTTGAACTTTTCTTGAACTGAATCAATTACATGCTATAACCTCACTTGAGGGATTAGATAAAATCCCTCGATCTCTTTTCCCCACTCATCCTTTTTTATATAGCCCTATATATTGCTGGAAGGGTCCTTAATATACAGATCAACCATATTACTTAATCTAAACCTTAATATGAATCTTACTCAATTTATTATTTATTTTTTCTTTGTTTATGGCAAATAGCATTATTATAAATATTTTTTGTTGTGTTTATAGACTAGTAGTGTGTATTATTAAGAATTCACTGGAGCAAAGATTGTTTTACTGCAAGGCTGTTATTTTGTTAGTTCTGTTATTTGTTCTTGTATGTTATATTACAAATTTAATATTGAAAACAATTTTTTCCTATTTTTGGGCCTCCCCCCCCCATTATTTATGGCTTTGCCCAGATTTCTTTTCTCTCTAAGAGGTTGAGAGGTATGGTATAGCTATAGCCAACATCGATCACTGTAACTAGGAGAATGTGGAACTCAATTTCTTTTTTTTTGTTATAGCTAGCATTCACTTGCTATTAATCTAGGAATGCTGAAGTCAAACATTTTATAGCTGAAACTCCAACAATGGAACTAAATAAAGTGAAATTTATACCATCACTGGAACCAACAGAAAAAGTTATTCTTTCATACCAGTAGAACTAATCAAATGTGAAATTCATGCATTCTAATGGCAGAATTCCATAATTAGATTTAAAAAGAATGTGAAATCAATGCATCTACTCCAAGCTTTAAATAGACACAAAAGAATGTAGATTTCATCCATTCTATAATCAGCATTCCATCATTGGAACTAACAGAATGTAGACGTTAAGCATTCAGTTTCCAACATTTCATCCCTGAAACTAACTGAAAAGAAGTTTATTTCATTCTGTACCAGCTTTCTATTCACTGAAATTGCATTAATTGCAAGCATTCCTAACCCTGGAAAGTGTTGACATCTGTGCAGTCAGAGAAACCTGGTTCAAAGCTGCGGAGAGCACCCCTGCCTTACCTGGTTACTCATTCTATCATACATTCAGACCCCAAACTGTGAGTAGTAAAGCCAAAAGAGGATGAGTTTCAATATACATTAAAGACATACACACCTCAAGGCTGGTCAAACAGTATGAAACACAGGAGACACTCCAGGTGCAGTTAGCCATTACTAAGACCCCTATTCAAATCATAACTGGCCACCGGCCCCCAAATCTGACTCCAGAGGCTTAATCCACCTATTTAGTCCTGTTCGACTCTATCAAGATTCAACACTTTACCTGATCCTGGGTGAATTTAACTTCCCAAACATAGATTGGAAGAACTACTCATGCCAGAACGCAAATGCTCAGAGACTCCTTGATTTTGTCACTGCAAATGCCTTGGAACAGCTAGTCGATACCCCCACAAGAGGTGATAATATCTTGGACTTGGTATTAACCAACATGAGTAACCACTGCAGCATCCCTATAGTATTATCCTCCCTGGTAAGATCCAACCACAAAGCAGTCACTTTCAAAGTCACCATCTCCTCCAACCCCCCCTCCCCAGCTAGAATCAGACATAAAAGCTTCTACAAAGTTGATTACAGCATCCTGATGGATAGTATAAACAGCTTCACAGCCCCCTTCCCCTCTGTAGGAACTGGCACTAATATCCAAAACTACACCAAAGCACTACATGAGCATTTATATAGAATCATGGAATCAGGAATACCCAATATGACTAAAACATCCTCCACAAGGAAGAATAAACCTGTCTAGTGGACATCCGCAATAAATAAACTCTATAAAGAAAAGGAAAACATTGCTGTCCAAGCCCAAAAAAGGAGCAGGTGCCCAAATGGAAGCAATGTCTTCTTAGCCCGAACAATCAAATAAGAGCATTAGTGAAATCCTCCAAAGCAAACTTCGAATCCAAATTAGCCATATCTACTAGAGACAGTCATAAGGCCTTCTTCACATATGTCTGCAACCTCAAAGGAATCACCCAGATCTGTTCAGAACTGGTGGTCAATGGCACCACATATACAAATGCTGTAGATATAGCAAACTTGCTGACTGACAGATTCAGTAAAAACTTTACCCTTCTGTCCCCCCATCAGTAAATCAGGGCATCCCCTGTACCTACCCCTTCCTCTTATATATAGGGAATGAGTCATCACTGCTCTCTCAAAGGCAAAAAAATACAGCTTCCATGGGACCTGATAACATCCCAGGTTGCATCCTATGTGAACATAGGCAGGAACTTGCAGCACCATTAGGCATCCTAATAAAACAAACCCGAGTACTGGCTTCATCCCAGCTGAGTGGAGGACTGCCACTGTCCACTGATCTGAGAAATTATAGACCATCAGCCTAACTAGCATGATCTGCAAGGTCATGGAATGGATTATCATGGACCTCATTAATAAGGACATTGACAAGCTCCAAACACTTGACCCCACACAGTTTGGTTTCATTAAGGGGAGGTCATGTCTGCTAAATTTGGTCGACTTCTTTGAAACAGTCACCAAAGCCATGGACGAGGGGAAGATGCTGCACACCGCCGATCATGACCTGGCCAAAGCCTTTAACACTATTCTTCACTCGAACATAATAGATACACTCTCTCAACTAGGCATCAATCCATATGTTACCAGATGGGTAGCAAACTGGCTCACTGACAGAACCCATGTAGTCAAAATAGGGGAAGCCACCTCAAGCAGTAGACCCATAACATGTGACATATCCCAGAGTTCGGTGTTTGGGCCTCTGTTATTTGGGATATACTTTTTTGAGGTGCAAGCCAAAACCAGTATGTTATGGCTGACCCAGTTTGCAGACAACTGCAAGCAAGGTGCTGTCATCAATTCCCCTAGTGATGTGAACATCCTCCAAGAGGGTCTCATTCAGACAAATGACTAGTGCCAGAAACATGGCCACAAACTGAATACCAAAAAAATGCATCATCATCCCCTTTGGGGAGAGGGACATCCCCACAAATTATCACATTAATAACAATGTCCTAAGCATGCAATCAATTGTGAGGGATTTGGAGACCCAGGTTGATAACCTGACATTTGACCACCATGCTGCTTCTGTTATATGGAAAGCCTTCTACATGGTCCACCTCACAGGTAAGGGTATCTCATCCAGGGACAAGGAGGTCATAACATCCCTGTAGTCTTCCCTTATAAGGCCCATTATTGAGTACAACACTCCTTTTGGCATGCACATTGCTAAGCACATGCAGCAGCTGGAGAGACCACAGAGGTTCCTCACCAGGAGAATCCAGGGCCTCAAGCATCTACCATACACATATAGGCTAAAATCCCTATCCCATAACTCAGTTTCATACAGACTCCTAAGAGGTGATCTCTGTCTGACATACAAGGTTATCACAGACCCCACCACGATGGGACTGCTGCATATCCGCAAGTCAAGCTCCACTCGAGTAACCTGCACATGTGGCCTCAACCTGGTCAGTGACATCAACAAGACTTGTTGGCAGGACAGATTTGTGTTCCAGAGACTCCCCTATCTATGGAATAGATTCCCTCTCCACATCAAGCAGAGTACCTCTTTATCAATTTTTAAGCACAACCTGGATAACTGAATGGGAAACAGAAAATGTATCCCTGGGATTCAACCAGTGTCCCTACTGGACAAGGGCATCAGATGCTGATTTGTCTAAACATGGGCTAAACTCTTGGCTAGGCTTATAAGGGCCTCAAGGTAAATAGGCTAGTAACCTATGATCTTATGATTCTATGGAGCCAAGAGAATGGGCTGGACTCACTAATACCTGCTGCCTCACCGCCAATGTGATAATGTGCTATTTGGTATTTATTAACTGGCTCAGCTGCAAAACAAAATGAAGCAGTAGAATATGCTAATAGCATAAATTGCTGAAGTACATGTTAATTAACAAATTCAGCATGGCGGAGCTATTCAGGGGGCAATAAAGTGATCATATACATACATGATAGCCATTTGCCATGAACAACAAAATGATTACAAATAAAAAGACATGTTAGGTGTTGCTGATGCTATAATTATACTGTATGTATAACAGGCTTTATTTAAATCAGGGTACTACTGCTGCTACTACCAGATCCTGGACAAGAAGAAGAAAGGTGTTTAGACCTCATTTGCCTTAGCATGGACTGCGTGACACAGAAATTACTTTGTAATACAGCGTGGACAGGATAACACTGGAAGAAATATGCAACCTCTGCTGCCCCCACTTTAGACCATCGGTGAAATACTGGAGAACTCATCTCAGTGGAAAAAAAGTAATGTGTATAATTATGTATACTAGCTACTGATACTTTTCACAGACCCCACAGGGGATACATAAGGGGTATCACTGGCATCAGCCTCTAGAATATTATATGCATTTTTAAATGCAATATTACAACATACAAGGAGTTGCACCTGTTTCCAATGCACCCTAAATGAGACAGCAAGAATGATACAGGAATTTTATGGAGTATCACACTCCCATTAAGTGTTGGGGGTCATACATTGCAAACACATTGAAATGAAAGCCCCACACAGTGAACAGGGAAGGAGGTACATCAACAGAAAAGTTTACCACTGTATAAACTGTCAGGCTGTGTGTAATGCCCAAGGAATAATCTACAATGTCTGCACAGATAATCCAGGCAGTTTGCATGCCTCAGATATATGAAACACTTGTCAGCTGTACACCAGGTTTGATGGGGATAACATTCCTCAAGGGTATCTGGTAAGGGAAGTGGGTTATGCACTGTAGTCATGGCTCATTACACCCATGAAAAATCTGCACAACCTTACTAAGCAAAGATACAACAAGACCCACAGTAAAACTAGGAATATCATAGAACATATTTGGATTGCTTAAATCATGGTTTCAGTGTCTAGACATATCAGGAGGTGCAGTGCAGTACGATACCTCTACTAAAATAATTACAGTTTGTGCCATGTTACAAAATATAATTCAAAGGAAACAGCTTCAACAGGGACAACACAGGGCAGGACCACAGGCAGGGCCATCAGCAGATACAGATGAGCAGTCTGATGGAGAACCATTATCTGCAGATAATGCTGGCAGATAGAGGCAGCCACAGTATACCCTGGCTTTGGCTAAGAAACAAAGAATAGCACATATAATCACTACCTAGGTTAAAACATAAGAATTTACACACATACAAACAGGAAAACTGTTGCCAGTCAAACTCCACAACCTTTATTCCACCATGTAATGGCTGTTTTCTGATAGCCTCAGACAGAGACAGCCCCCAAGGACACAATTTGTACCTACAATAATGACAAGCTAAGTGTGAAACCTGTAACAAAAATAAGACAGTTACATAACAGTATTTTCATATGGAAATATTTATATGCCCTTAAGTTGTCTGAGGTGTACATTTATGTCAGTAATAGTTCCTATGTCTGATGTTTGCAGTATACAGTCACGTATTCTACCCAATAATGTGCATCAAGCATTTCAATTGACCACAGTCTATAAACCATGGAACGGGTCAGTTATAGCTTCTTCTGCTCAAATGTTATCAGGAAGCAAGACTGAAGTACCTACTAGTTCCACTGCTTTACTTACAATAATAACTGAAATACAATGAGGTTCAACAAGTATATAAGCATTCATTCACAAATGAGTAGGAACAAGAAATCAAAATCTTTTCTTCTGCAATACATATTGATAAATGCTAGCTTGTGAGTAAGCAAGCATTATCTGTGCACTGTGTGCATCAAACATATCTGCAACCATAAGTAACAAAGACATGTGCAAAGGGCAGGGTGCACTCATTATAATCTGCAAGGGATGGTTGGGGGAAGTTGCAGGAGGGCAAGGCTGACACCAAAGAAATTAGTGTGTGTGAGTAAGAAACACATGTATACAGTGGTCAGGGCCAGTAACAACAGATGTTTAGCAGGCAACAGTACTGCTTAGATAGCTTGGATGTCTGTGAGGTGGTATGGGTAAGCAATTTATTTTTTCAGTGTGTGTGTGTGTGTGTGTGTGTGTGTGTGTGTGTGTGTGTGTGTGTGGTCTGCACAAACACAATCAAGCACTGTGCTAACATTATATCTTGGTATCTCAGACAGTTACGAGCCATGCATGGTAGAGTAGTCAGTTCAGCATCATTGACCCTCTCCGTGAGAACCACCTCTGCAAGTAGTTGCACTTTTACATCCATTGCCCTTGATAGAAGTTGGACTCCTACCAGAACATGACTGATGTCTGCTGAATGATGCCTGCTGGGCAAGCCCTCTTCACAGCTATGTCCTGGATCATGACCTCCTGGCCTACCACATCTGGGTGTGGACACTGCAACCATTGATGGAGCATTGTAAGTAGTGCCACAATAGGAACTGGATCTTTCAATGCCATGTCTGCTAACACCAGAAGATGTAGCTGCTCTCCAGACATTCCATCACAGACACTGCCCAGTCCAGTGTGTCGGTCTTCCTGTCTAAGGACACACCCTCACAGTTCAGGGAACCATGCATGTCAAAATGCATGTTTAATACTCACACTATCTCTTCTGAGGCCCAGGTGGAATGTCTCTGTGCCTCAGCAATGGCCCTACACATGTGTTTAACTATGTCTAGTGACATACCATCATCAGGAGGGTATGGACAGTATGCCTCCTCTGAACACCTCTACCAACCTTCCTGTGTGGTACCCCACTCTCACAATGGCTATTGGGACAAGCAATAGCTCTGGAACTGGTGTAATCATGCTATGCTGATCAACTGTGTCACCCTCAACATGTTCTACATCAGAGGTCTCCATGTCATGGGTATATGTAGGCAAACTGCCTGTGTCCAAAATATGGGTAGGGGATGTGGAACCCACAAATTTAGTGTCAGACTCACCCTCTGCATCCCAAGACTGTGCCTCCTCATTGCCTATATCATTATCAAAGGTTATTGATATTCTGATATCAGGTGGTAGGAGTTCCACAGCGTCACTGTTAGGATCAAATATGATAACTAGCAATAAACACAACAAACAGAGAGATAGGGAATAAAACTGATCAAAGACATCTGTTATATGAAAGGTATTTTAAACTATAATAGATGCTAAAGCAATGCATATACTACTGTCAGACATGAATCTACCTTATATACAGTAATAACAATAAACAAATTTGTATGTACCAGGCACAGATTGTCTTTTAGCCTGCAATACACATTTCCCTGAATGTAAGGAAGGGAAAGGAAAGAAGGCTGATAAGTATCACAATGCAAATGAAACAAGAAACAAAGAACAATCCTCTTTACATATGCAGATTAAGAATGTTCTAATATAAAAATCTACTGACCAGTTGAATTTCCTCCCATCAGCACCCTCCTGTATCTCTCTATTACTGTGTTGTCTGACTCACACCTATCTCTGGCTCTGGATATATCAGGTATATAAGATATCTAAATACATAATTACAGTTGCAATTATTTTTATTGTGCATACTGGGAAGTTTTGCTTGACAACCTTTGGGTCTGTTGTCTATATCACTACCAACATCATGGACTCTGTGTGAAACCTCTGCTGAGCTATCTGGATCTCTGACAACAGATAGGAACTCCTCTGTTTCAGTTAGTGGTGGTTTGGTAACAGGACCACCTCCCATAGCCACCTGTTCCTGGGTGACTGCTGCCAATCTAGAGTAGGCAGAGGTTATCATATCACGTGTCCTGTGTCTTATCTGGGATTAACGTCTCCCAAGCCCTTTGACACCACTGATTTCATTGACCACCTGCTGGCATATCCTATCTCAGGCAGATCGGTCACCTCTACCTCTTCCTAAGGTAAAAGCTCCATGCCAATTGGAATGTCCGCAGAGGTTCTTCACTAAAAGAATACAGGGCATAAGTAAAATGTCTTACACAGACTGCCTAGAGGCCCTATCCCTGTATTCTGTCTCCTACAGGCTTTTGAGGGGAGATCTATGCCTGGAATACAGGGCATTGTCAGACCCCACTCTGATGGACCTTCTGCATATCCACAAAACAAACAGCACTAGAATTACCCATTCTAAAGACTTAAACCTTGATTGTGATATAAATAGGACTTGCTGGAGAGATAGGTATGTATCCCAGAGACTACCCTGTCTATAGAACAGGCTCCCCATCCATGTGAGGCAGGGTTCCTTTGTAATCCAATTCAAGTGCAACTTGGAAAATTGGATGGGAAGCCAGAAATTCATCCCTGGTTTGCACCTATGTCTCTAATGGATATAAGTAAGCTGTAAATGGTTAATTTCCCAGGCCCATGCTTACACCTATCAAGGGTATCAGAACTTATCAGAGATTTGGGATGCAGGGCTAGGCTTAAAAAGGCCCTTGTGGTCATTAGCTTAGTAAACACCTATGAACCTATGAACCAACGTAAGGCTTGGATAATTACCTCATTTTCTGCATCTTTGAATAGTGGCTCCTGGGTTAGAGATTTCATTTTGGGTGCCATACACCTGTATGAGATGAAACAGATTACAGACACAAAATTAAATTTACAAAAGACAGGATGGCTGTGAACTCAATTCTGCATGAATGTATGCATCCATCATGAACACAATAATTTAAGAGGTAATGCTCTCTAGGACAAGTTAGGACCCCCCCCAAAAAAGAGATATTAATACAATAACAAATATAATAGTTCTGGGGTCTATATTATTTCCTTGAAAGACATCTCCATTGAATCCCTATTCATCGACATGACTACATGGAACACTGCATTCAATGATTCAAAAGATTCCAAAAAAACTTTATTATCATTTAGGAACACAAGTGCTACCTAAATGAAATTTTGAGTGTCAGCTCTTTTATGGGAAAAAAATAAACAAACACAAAAAGACAAGACGTGATAGGTATTAAAGAATAAACAATAACTATAGTACAAAAGTAAATATACTATAATGAGGTAGGGAAGACTAAGCATGGTGGAGTTTCTATTTTCATTAAATCCAAGCACGCCGCCAGACTAGTTTGCCAGCATTATGCATTAGAACTACTCCAGGTGCAACTGACAATGGGCAAGACACCTATCCAAGTGATAGCTAGCTATTGACCCCCCTTCATGACTCAGGACACCAACTCCTCCTACCTGGACCTACTTGACTCCATCAAGGTACCCCCTAACACCCTGTCCCTTGGTGATTTCAACTACCCCACCATAGGCTGGGTGAACTATTCCTGCTCTAATGCACGTAGCCAACGAGTTCTTGACTTCATCAATTCTAATGCAATAGATCCACTTGTCTCATTCCCCACAAGGGGAAATAACATTCTAGACTTGGTTCTCACTGACATGGGTGAATGCTGCACCACCCCCATAGTAAGTTCTTCCATGGTGAGATCAGACCATCAGTCTGTCTCATTCGAAGTGTCTACCCCGTCCAACCCCCCAGCTGTAACCAGGCAAAAAACATCTCAAAAGCTGACTACAACCTTCTAAGGGAGGGTATCAGTAGCTTCACACCACTGCCCCCCTCAGAGGATGCAGACAAATATGCTGAACAATACATCAGTGCAGTATACACGCAGCCATACTCAACAGAACTAAAATCTGCTGTTCAAGGAAACACAAACCTATCTGGTGGACATACTCTATCAGCAGGCTTTACAACAAAAGGAAAAATTGTTGTCCAAGGGTAAAAAGGCATAAATTCCCATTTGGAAAACTCACGCCTTCGCTTCAACAAGCAAATCAGATCACTAGTGAAAACCTCCAAAGTCAATTATGAATCAAAACTAGCCTCTGAAACAAAGGCTAACCACAAGGCCTTTTTCAGCTATGTGAGAAACCTCCATGGCAAAGCCCAGGTTTGTTCTGAATTAGTTTTTATGGGTACCACTTACACTGATCCTGTTAACTTAGCTAACCTGCTAGCAGATAGGTTCAGAGCAAACGTCACCCCTCTGTCCCCCACCAAAGGCCCATTCGACATCCCAGATACTTGTCCTGCACCTCATATCTCCATAAATCTAGTGTTAAAGGCCCTATCCAAGGCAAATAACACAGCCTCCATGGGATCTGATAGTATCCCAAGCTGTATTCTGCACCATCTCCAGCATGAACTAGCCTCCCCATTGAGCACCAATTCAACCATAGTCTAAGTACAGGCTTCATTCCAGCAAAGTGGAGAACTGCCATCATCATCTCTTTGCACAAAGGTGGTACCACTACTGACCCTGAAAACTATCACCCTTTTAGCTTGACAAGAATGATCTGTAAGGCCATGAAGCATATTATTATAGACCTTATAAACAAGGGCATAGGCAATCTCCAAGCACTTGACCCCACCCAGTTTGGATTCGTCGAGGGTAGATCTTGCTTGTTGAACCTGGTTGACTTTTTTGAGACAGTCATCAAGGCACTGGATGATGAAAAGTCAGTACATACAGCTTACCTTAAGCTGGCCAAAGCCTTTGACATAATCCCCCACTCAGGCATCATTGAAAAGCTAATACAACTTGGCATAAATCCCTATTTCATCAGGTGGGTGCCAACTGGCTCACCAATAAGACCCACAAGGTTAAAATAGATGCCACCACTCTGACAGCAGACCTGTCACTATTGGTGTTCCCCAAGGTTCTATCCTGGGACCCCTACTGTTTGGCATCTACTTTTCAGAGGTTCAGGCAAAGACAAAAGGCTTGTGCCTAACCAAGTTTGTGGATGACTGTAAGGTGGGTGCTGTCATTGACTCCCCAAATTATGTTAACATACTACAAGAGGGTCCCACAGCAACTCATGGCTGGTGTCAAAGTCATGGCCTTAAGTTAAATGCAAAAAACTGTATTATCATACCATTTGGCAAAAAACATGGCCCATACTGATTACCACATCAACGGCAACCCGTAAGCACACAACCTGTGGTGAAAGACCTGGGTACACAGGTTGACAACAATCTCATATTTGACCATCATGTAGCGGCACTGGTGAGAAAAGCCTTTTACTTGGTTCATCGCACAAGTAAAGGTATTGCATCTAGAAAAAAAGGAGGTTGTAACCTCTCTGCACTCCTCCCTCATTAGGCCATTAATTGAGTACAACAGTTTGGTATATACCTCTCCAAACACCTGCACCAACTGGAAAGGCCACAGAAATACCTCACAAAGAGAATCCATGGCCTCCAACACCTGCCCTATGTAGACAGGCTGAAATCACTATCACTTTACTCAGTATTGTACAGATTGCTCAGAGGTGATTTGTATCTCAGCTACAAGGCAATCTCAGACCCTGCTCTACTAGAGATGCTACAGATCCATAAGTCTAACTCCTTGTTCATTACCCAATCAAAAGGCCTAAATCTGATATGTGACATTAACAAAACCTGTTGGACAGACAGGTTTGTCTCCCACAGGCTGCCCCATCTCTGGAATAGACTCCCCATATACATCAAACAAAGTACGTTGCTGCTCCACCTCAAGCGCAACTCTGATGAGTGGATGGGGTACCACAAATTTGTCCTAGAGGTTCCACCTGTGTCCCTCATTGACAGGGGTGACAGGCATTGATTGAGGTTTCTTTTTTGGTGATAAACTATTGGCTAGAGCCCCAGAGCCATTAGCCTAGTAATCTCTTATTATCCTATGATCCTATGTCTTGGTAGCTGATGCACATGCTTGTACACTATTTATATACACTGGGCGACACTGATTACTAGATGATAAACACATGAAAAGAAAAGTACACTATACACTGAGGTGAGATTGGGTGATATTGCACATAATAAAGTGATTAGAATTGTACTTGAATGAGAATATATGAATTTTAGTATGCAATAAATAAATGGAATTACTGTATGAAAAAAGAAAAAGAATGAGAGCATAACAATCGATTATAGTTTTGATGCATCTAGATTTACATCTACATTAATGAGTCTTATTACAGTTAGATAAAAACTGCTCAATGATCACTACCTTAAAGTTTTTTCCCTGGGAAAGTAACTAGGTCGCCAGCATCGTGAATTAGCCCTTTTCCCCACTGCAGTGTGATCTCGGAGTTTGCATATATAAGTAGGGGGGTGTGGGGGCTACATTCATGAGTGCAAAATTATGTAGTTCATATTACAGTTGGTCTGGTGTACAAGTAGTTTCTTTCCCTAGAAAATAAGTTCAATAATTGTAACATTGTCTGAAATGCTGTTTGATGGGTAGTGAAAGATGAACAGCCATTAGATGGAGTTGTCTTTCAAGGAAATAATATAGACCCTAGTTCTTTAATGCAGAGAACAGACTACAAGTAGAAATGTAGAAAACTATTATAGTGCCATCTCCACTGTTTTGGTGGGCAGCCAGGTTGATATCACTAACTTAACACATTATTTGGTCTAACACATGTAAAAATACCTGATATTGCTGTGAATATATACTACATTCTTTTGGAGAAATTGTTCAGATTCCAAGAAAATAAAACCTACAAAATATATATCAGGTAGCATTCTGTACCAAACTGTGTAATGCAGACAAATAAATGATATACACAGGCTATATCAACAGTAAAAGATAAAGAAAGAGCAAAAAGATAAAAAATAGTTTGCAATGGGCATTGCAATTCATCCTTAATGTTACACTGAACACACTATGTAAGAAATAGCAACATACCTTGAAAAGAAAGCAGTGTTGAAAGTAGATAAATCTCTAAACGTTGGCTGTACTTAGAATTATTGATCTCTCTTGACCCAAACAATCTCCCCACTCTGATACAAGTGCATTAGCTACAAAATTACCTTTAAGTAGTGCAGAGTCAGCACTGTGAGTATGTAAATGAGATGTTAACTCATTAGCATTTCTGAATGCCACAATCTGTACAAGTGCAGGGAAAGTAAACATTGTATAAGGAGCTACACATTTACATGCACATTCCCCAGCACTGCAAGCATGAGCATTGAGAATTGTTACCAGTAAATGGCTTGCAAGTGTCAGTGATTAGTCTGACTACAGGAACAGTGTTACACAGTCTCTCCTCTTTGATGTATACTTACTGAGGTTGTGTCAGAGGGAGAGAACAGGCTTACCAAAAAGTCTGAAAGTACATTGAGTTAGGAGAACTACATTCCTAACATTCAAGTGCTGTTTTAATGACCACATTTACTGTCTCTTACTAAGAAATGCTGTGCATATTCAAGGGAGTACATTAGACATTGATAAGATACTGTATGCAATAAAAGTCAGATAGCATTGTTGTTGGGAAGCATAGAAAATGGAATGAGGCACCATAAAGAAAGAAAGGAGTATACCTACATTGTTTACAGTGTTTGTTTAATACTGTGTGAGTACATGGGTATCATAATTACTTTCAATATGTCACTCATACAGAAATTTACTAGCACTTGAGAAAGGACAACTTTCATAACTCGTTTCTTTTGCACTTTCAATGTGACTTGATACAGTGTCATATTTACAGTACATCTAAATACTCATGATCTTTGTTAATATATGTTATTTTCTGTGGAAAATATAGGAAATGATATTAAATTGTTTTTAATACCAAGTTTTGATGGTTCACGCCTGTACAGGTTCCTGTTGCAAGCTAAAGTTGAGTTAACATCAGAATTTACATTTAATTTACTTGTTTCAAAATGTGTCATTTTTTTCTTGATAGGTTGCTCACCATTTTGTATTATGCTCCATTAACTGGCAGCAGTCAACAGCAGTGAATGGCAGTTTACCTTTCGAGGTAAAATCTGGTAGATTTGGAATTTCATTAAAAACGCAATCAAGATTGACATTGGTGCACTTTCCTGGAAAGTACTAGGCAAAGAAATTGAAGTTGTCATACACCTATCTCATGTTGCATAACATGCAAATGAATTGAACTTAAAGAAACAGTACAGGTGATGCAAGGTTAAAATACTGTTTACAGATCATTTATAATAAATCTTGACACTCATTTTGGTGTATGAACGTGTTGTGGCAGGAAACTCAGGTAAGATCAGTATTAACTAAAAGGGACAGACAAATATGTCATTTGTAACAATGTCAATGTTAATTGTGTGTGTTTTGTGAAAAATGAAAGCATTTCAGCTGTTCCATCTCTCCTTTTCTATTCCCTTGGCATTACCTAAAGTCCTGATATTGTGAGACATAAACAATACTAGTGATTTAGCAAGGTGATCTTGAAGGATGAATCTGTCAATGTAATGCAGTAGTAGCTATTCTCATTCCTAGCTATGCACATTGCTTCATTTCATGTTCCATTAAATTCATAAGAAAAACATGCAAGATTTAATTTGGCTTGCCATCAGTAACACAAATAAGCCTGGCATCAATGAATGGCCATCAGTACCCTGCATAGTAATTATTACAAAGAATGCACCTGACAGATGCCCAGCTATGTGACTCAAGGTATAAATGAAGTGAATTGAGAGAAATAAGGTACAGGATGCATTGTTCAAATTCTGTTCAAAGATCACATTTCAATTAATCTCCATATTTGTTTTTCTAATCCTCATTTGCTTCCTGCTTGGTACCATGCAAGCAGGGTTCACTGCCTTAAGAAAAAAGTGAACATTTTAGTTTAGGCGGCCTTATGTAGCTGAAACATATCTGCCAATGGTGCACTTTTTCTAGAACAGCACTTAGTGACTAATTTTCACATCTCAAATAACTATCCCCATGGTACAATGTGTAATTGAAATGAATAGGTATAAATAAGAAATGTGATTCAGGGTTCAAATACAGTTAATTATTATTATTATTATTATTATTTTCAGTGGATGGTATGACATATTTACATACATTTTTGTATTACTACTTTCACATCATTTGTCATTAACTACAAGCCTGATAATGTGTTCCACAAATGACATGTCTGATGTTTCAAGAAGATGTGAAAAGGATGAATGTGACACTTGAATGTACTTATTGCTCTGGACATTATTACATATGCCCATTGATTGAATTTATTTCACTGTTAGCTTTATTTGCTCTCATATATTTATTTCTAATGTCTTTTGCATTTGCTGACTAGTTAGCAGTGAGCAAGCAGGGTTCTCTGCCTAAGGAAAAAAGTGAAAATTTTTATTTAGGCTGCCTTATATAGCATAAATAAGTGTGGTAATGTTGTGCAGCCATCGGCACTCCGGATAGTAATCAATGAAGAAAATAAACGTGTCAGGTGACTTTCTTTGTGACACAAGGAGTAAGTGCAGTGAGGTTAGAGAAACAAACCATCTGTTGTTGGGTTCAAATAAAGTTAGGTGATAATTTTAAAGAGGGGTGGGTCCAAATATTTACACACATTTTGTGATATAATTGTGTTACTGTTTGAAAATTAGCTATTCCCACTATTGCTAACAACATGTAAGCTGTTGTGTGTCCTTTCTAACATTATTTGCCAGTACCTACCGTTCTGGTAATGTGTGCCAGAAATTCAGTGTGTTGCACAAAATATGTGTTTGTGAAAGGTGGGATAAGGGGATTGTGGTATGAAGTAACATTTTAAAACATTTCTCCAGAATATAAATGGATTGAGCACAGCTGTGTAGGAAGACATGCTCTCTTGACTCTATACCCCCCTTCACACACAACACACACACACACACACACACACACACACACACACACACACACACACACACACACACACACACACACTCCCCCAATTAAGCATCAAAACTCCTACTTATCTAGTGACACAATTTATAAAGCACAGCATTAGTAGCAAGTGCCATAGCTTGATTCTTGAGAGAACAGAGTGCACTTTTGTCAGGATGACTTTATCATTGTGTTGTACAGAGGAAGTTTCTGTTAAAAGTGAGATAAGGGAATTGTATGTAAATTGAAATGGATTTTCCTCAGGAGAAATGCAAGCAGCACAACGTCTTGCACACACACACAAACACACAAGTTCCCCACATTGTGCATCAAACCTCCAACTATCTAGTTACACAAGTTATAGACCACAGTATTAGTTGCAAGTGCTATAAGAGAAGTCTGACTCTGAACGGAGAGAGTGCACTTATTTATTTATGTATTTATTTATTTATTTATTTATTTATTCATTTATTTGTTCACTGGGAAATTCCAACTGGTCCTTTTTCAGCAGAGGCCCGGGGAGAAAAGCTCTACAGAACAATAAATGAGCATCAGAGTA
Organism: Protopterus annectens; assembly: GCF_019279795.1. NCBI lineage: Eukaryota > Metazoa > Chordata > Ceratodontiformes > Protopteridae > Protopterus > Protopterus annectens. Next base: position 1,434,773,728 of record NC_056731.1, on the reverse strand, counting down.
CCTGAAGAACAACTGAATATACATACAATAGCAAATAATGCATACTGCAGCAAACAGTTAATCATACAATATGAAACATAGTAATGAACAGATATACCAATATCTAGCTAGAGACTAGGAATAACAGTCGGATATATATATATATATATATATATATATATATATATATATATATATATATATATATATATATATACAAATAGTACTAAGCTCAAATGGATACTGTGCTAAACTCACATACCTAAAATTTATATACAAATATTGCACTAAACGCAAACAGATACACAGCAGATGTTCCACACGAAGGTGGAACAAGCTAGAAGGGCTAATGGGATGGAAGGGGAAGATAGAGGAGTAAGCTGAGTAAGTAATATATGTGGTAGTGAGAGGAAGCTAGGTGCAAATCAGTTGGATATGTATTTGGAGTTGAGATGAAGTGAGGTAGTTAAGCCTGTTATAACAGGTCTGAGAGAATGAGTGAGGAGGGAAGGGGAGGGTAAAAGGTGAACCAGAGCCTGCGGAGGAAGGAATGCAATGATCAGATGGTGTCACTTCTGTCAGGATGACCTCATCTTTGTATTACAGAGAGGATGTGTCAGTTAAAGTATCATGGGGTCATGTTAGCTGGCAGGTAGCCAAGGATTTGTAGAGATTATTGTTAGTTAGTATGATATTTTTTCTTATTGATGGCCATCTCTCCATAAGGAACATGAGGTCCAGACTAGGGTACATTTGTAATTTCCCATCTAAATGTCAAGGTTTTGTTTGAATAGGGTCAAGGTTGAACCCTGTTTTACATGGATGGGGAGCCTATTCCATAATTTGAGGCTCCTTTATGACATATATCTGCTCTTCAGGATGTTCTGATTATGTCACAAGCAAAGTTCAGATCTCCAAATGTAGTTTTTCTGGTCTTGTTTGTTTTGCACATGTGCAACAGATCATCATGGTTGTGTCTGAGGAAGCCCTGTAAGCTGAGGCAAAGATCCCCTCTCAGCAGTCTGTAGGAGACTGAATACAGAGACAGACTCTTTAGGCAATCAGAGTATGACAGGGTATTCATGCCCTGAATTCTCCTGGATTGAAACCTCTGTGGGCATCCTAACTGTTGCAAGTATCTGGTTAGATACATGCCAAAGGGGGCATTATATTCAATGACAGGGCTGTTTATGACCAAGTGGAGTGGTACAGTAACTTCCTTGGATCACGCCGTTCCCTATCAGTTGGATGACATAGAATGACTTTCCTATTATCTTAGCTGCAGGTTGATCAAAGGCCAGATTCCTGTCTACATATGATCCCAGATCCCTTACTACTGGGTTAACACTTAGGGGTATTTTATCAATGAAGTAACTAACTTGGGGTTAACAGTTTCCCAAAGGACATTATAATGCATGTTTTTGGAATTGAGTTTTAGGCCATGGCTTTGGCACCAGTCATTTATCTGTGTTAAGCCAACTTGCAAGATGCTTGTGTCTTGAAGGGACTCTATAGCTGACTGTATTTTTACATCTTGTGCCACAGATATAGTCATAGTAGTTCCCAATTTATAGTCATCTGTGAATTTGGTGATCTAGAGGCCTTTAATGTTAGCCTTGACTTCAAGAAGTAGATGCCAAACAAAAGTGGGCACATCACAAAGCTGTGGAGTACTCAACCAGTGACTGATCTCTTGGTGAATGTGGTCTCACCGATCCTGACTTCTTAGATCTTGTCTGTGAGCCAACTTGCAATCTAGTAAGGTATAAGTGTTTGTGCATAGCTCAGAGTGCTTGTTAACAATGCCTGACTGGGTACTATAACAAGTGCCTTATCCAGGTCAAGCCACACAGTATACTGTTTTACCCTTGTGCATTGCCTTCGTGACGCTCCTTAAAGAAGTCTAGCAGGTTAAGTAGGCATGACCTTCTCTTAACAAAGCCAAATTGGGATTGGTTCAGTGTCTGCAGGTTTCCAATGTCCTTATTTATCATTTCCATAATTCATTCCATGGCTTTGCATATTAAGCTTGTTAGACTAATGGGTTTGTAATTCCCTGGGTCAGTTGATGGTCCACTGTTGTGGAGGGGAATGACTGATGTTGTCCTCCATTCATTTTAAATGTAGCCTGCTTCAAGGCTGTAGTTGAAGAGTGCCTCAAGAGGTCCTGATCATGTTTGGACTGTTTAGGAGGCAACCAGGGATGATTTTGGGACCCATGGAGGTGGTGTTTTTGGCTTTAACAAGTGTGGCCAGCACTTGGCCCCTGCTGATTACTGGGGGAAGTATGTTGAAGGGGATTTGACCTAGTGGAGTTGGAAGGGGAAGTGGGGATGAAGTTTGAGCTGAATTATCAGCCATAGATTTATTATGCCACCCTGATCAGTGTAGGTGGCTCTACTGTTCACCATCAATTCAGCAGACTGTTGTGTGTGACCTCTAAAGTTCTGACATAGCTGAAGAAGGCCTTCTGATTGTTCTTAGCCTATGAGGCTATCCTGACCTCATCATTGGCTTTATTGGACTTAATTTGACCTCTTGGGTTCTTGTTTAGTTGTATAAGAGAGTACTTGTATATATATATTCCCCATGCCCCCCGAGGACAGAGCTACAAATATGCAGAATTTCTTCACTGTAGCACACTTCCTTTTCCTGATTTTGACCATAAGTTTTATTCTTTTATAATATATCCTGTTTAGGTGAGAATTCCACTAGTTGCAGTTTGGTTTATGTTTTTTTGCTTTGGGTTTATTTCTGGTAGGTAAAGCAGTTTCTGTGCAGCCATTCACATAATTCTGCATAGGTAGCTGTGGTCTCAGGGCTTGGGGGACTCCAATTTTGGCAAACTGTCACTTAATGGGATGTAGTTTGGCTTTGAATAGCTCTAGTTCCTGGTTTAGCTGGATTTTCTGTGGCTTTAAATAGCTCCTGTTCCTGGTTTAGCTGGATTTTCTGGGTTGAGTTTTACTTCATATGAGACAGCTTTGCAGTCTAACCTCAACAGTGAGGACATGACATGGCGGGTGGGGGGGGGGGTGCAAGGCTCTCCCATGTTGGTGAATACCAGATCCAATATGTTTGATCCTCAGCTTGGAACATGCACTATTTGCTCCAGGGTGTTTGTGTTAAAGTCCAGAAAACATTGTGCTTGTGAGTTTCAGGTAGCATACATTTCCCAGTCTATAGAGGGGTAGTTACAGTTACCCATGAATATGGTGGTTGTTTCAATGGTGAATGCCTTTAGTAGGTTTAGGTAAGAGTCATGAGACTCTAGAGACATAAATGATCATCTGTAGCTAGCCATAATATGGAGAGGGACCTTATTTATGGTGACTTGCTCGTGGATGAGATCCATGATATCATCCTTTTTAACCAGCCTAGAAGTATGTTTGTTGCTAATGTAGATCAAGACATCTCCACTTTCGGCCCCAGTCTGCGCTGTTGTTGGTTTAAATGTACTCAAAGGCACTGTAGCTTTGTACTACTAAAGTACTTCCCACAGCTTTAAACCAAGTCTCAGTGATGGCACAGATGTCTATATTATCCAGCGTAAAGAAGGCTTGATGGGTGTCAAGTTTTTTGCTTAGGCTCTGAGCATTGGGCAGTAACCCCTTAAGATTACTTGTAGACTTTCTCAATTTGTTGGTAGTTTTGGGCTGGATTCAATAAACCCTACAGGGTTCATTAAAACCATGTGTGTGTTGCTGCCCATTGCAATGCACACACAGTTGAGCACTGATTTGTATTCGGTATGTGGCTCTACACAGAATGTAGGGGTGCACAAACATGGTAAACATCATGGCATGCTAATTACAGCTTAAGCAACTGAACTGCATTTTAATCAACTGATCTAAGATGGTGGAGCTATTCAACAAGCTATAAAGCAATCGTGTACACTTAGCATAGGTTTTTGCATTGAACTGTAAAACCTGTTGGAACATAGGCACAGAAATTACACTACAGGGAAAGAATGTCAGGGACTGTTGCTGCTCTTCTGAATGTGCATGAGCAACAGGCAGAAGTCTATACTGCTGCTGCTGCTGATAGACCTTAGCCAAAAAGGAGAAGGGTGTTCAGACCCCATTTAATTGTTCATGGCCTGCATGAGGTAGAAATAGTACAGTGCAATAGAGTGGATAGAATCACACTCCAGGAACTCTACAACCTCTGCCATCCTCAACTAAGAGCAAAGGCAAACCAAGGGGAACCAAATACCTGTGGAGACCAAAGTATGTTTAGCACCCAGAATTTTAGTTACAGGAACCTTCCAGAGACCAACAGGGGGCATGCTGGGGTGTCACAGACATCAGCATTCAGGATCCTACATCGGTTCCTGAATACTATACTACAGCATGTCAGAGATTATATATATTTTCCCCATACCCCCGAGGACAGAGCTACAACTATGCAGAATTTCTTCTCTGTAGCACACTTCCTTGACATCTTGGGTACCACTGATTGCATGCGCATTGAGATCAAAGCACCACCTTGGGAACATGGAAGGTCTAACACAAACAGGAAGGGCTTCTATTCCATTAACTGCTAGGTTGCGTGAAATGCTAAAGGAATCATCCTGAATGTGGGTGCTGGCAACCCTGACAATTACTACAACTCCCATATCTTGCACAACTCACACTTCTACCAGAGGATTTCCAGGGGTGATAATCCACAAGGCCATTTACTGGGGGATGCAGGGTATAAACTTGAACCGTGGCTAATGATGCCTGTCAGAAATGCGCACACACCCACGGAGGAATGCTGTAATAAGGCACTTGGTCAAACAAGAAATATCAGTATGTGTGGGCTGCTGAAGTCACAGTTTGAGTGCCCAGCTGCCTCAGGGGGTGCCCTGCAGTACAATCCCAGTATTTGTGTTGAAATTGTAACTCTCTGTGCTATCCTACACAATATTATCCTGAGAAAACAGCTACAACAGGAACAAGGGAAAGAAGCACACATTCTACCACCACTGACAAGGTCACCCCATCCATATGCAGGTGAGGACACACAAGGGGATCCACCAGCTTCTGTGGGAACAGGTAGATGTAGGTTTGCACAGCATGGCCTGACCCTGGCCTACAGGCAACAGATAGCACATGTGCTGACCACCTAAGGGTTACAGCTTTCATCCTATGCACATACATACAGTAAAACTGATGCCAGGCCACTCTCAGCTCTCACAGACTTTACTTACCCATGTAATGGAGGTGTATTGCTAGCACAGATAGAGTTAGTCCTGAATTACAACAGTTGTAACTTCAGGTCTAGCAAGGTAGGTGTTGAACCTGGAACAGGAAATTAAATAGATATGAGCACAAATGAATGGCATACACTTGCATACTGTAACTTGAAAATGTACCTAAGTAGAATGTGTGTTATCCAGCAATGACATCAACATGTGACTGGACTGACTTATGCCAATAGATTTCTGCCATTTATCAGCTAACATGCCTCATGAATCTAAAATAGACACAATAGAAAAATCAGTCCAAAGTCTGATTATCCCTATATTCTATAGGTCTCAACCCCTTAAGCAGGCAATGTGGAATACACACCCTAACAATATGTGAGAAACAGTAAAAATATGGAACACCCTATTTTTGCAGTGCCAGACATGCACCACTTCCAAGGGGCCTGTCTGAAGTGAGGTTTTTGCCAGAAAGGAATACTGTACATTTGTGTCAAGAATGTAATTTATTTGAAAAGTTACAAGAACAGGTTTGCTTAAAACTACATTTTCTTTACAACAGTGTATGAAACTACTCATCTCACCTTATTGAAAAGCCCATACTTATGTACGAAGTTAAGTACAAACCACTCTACTTGGCCAACACTGAGACTGCAGTACAGTTAACAACTGCACCATAATTCCCTTGAAAAGCTACTGAAGCATAAAAATCAAACTACATTTGCTACACAAAAAGCATATCACCGAAGAACAGCATTACTGGTCAGTATACATCTTAAAAAGGAAGCTACATCTTACTCATAGTTAAAGACCACAGCCAATAACATTTACTTAAGCAGATAATTCACACTCAGACTACTCCAGTAATCAGATGTTAATGAATTAAATAATTAGAATCGGCAGAAATATATTCAGTAGAAAATGGATACATAACTGTATCAGGTGCAACTATTAAAATAAAAAAAGTCATCAGCACCAGCTTTTCCAACCCCTCCACATCTTCTCCCAGCTAAATGTGTTGACTCAACCAATCAAGGACAAATCAAAGCAGAATTGGGAACAAATCCAGAATTAATCAGGGACATTTAAATATAGCTACTATTACATTAATACACATTTTTTCAAAATAACAAGTTTACGATTCTTCCATCTGTTAAGTGTAATTCACCATCTTTTCTCCAAAAATCACCAGTTTTAGGAGGAATTAAAAGAGCCTAAAATAATACTGGAGTTAAAATCAGGGACTAATCAATACGCAAGTAAATAAGAAAAGTTAGGTTTCTAAAATGCTAGCAGGCATTAGAATTATTCAGTTCACATATCAAGTATATAAATTATTAAACAGTTATAAAGGAATACAGTAATTTCAAATGGTTAAGCAGTACTAGTCAGTAGAGGTTATGTGAGAAGCGTCAGTCACATAACAAGTACTGTAACTTCTTCATTGACACTTTCAGCTCCAAAACTTTATAACCTGGGGGGAGACCTATACACCCAGATGCATTTAAAAACAAGCTGCTTACAGTTAATATACACTGAAATTATTGGTAGAGGTATCAGTTCATCATCATCTCCCCCATCCACAAGAAGTGGCTCTGCCAGGATTTGCACTGGCAGGTCCATGCTCATTGTCAGATGTGCTGGTGCTAGCTGAACATGAGTGATGTCTGCTGGAAGAACTTTCCTAATGAATACTGTCAACACCCCTGTGTCCTACCATGTCTGGGTTTGGACAGCTCAACCAGTGATAGAGAAATGGAAGTAATGCAATGACAGGAGTGGGATCAGGCACAACCATGTTGGCTAACAGCAGAGGATGTTGCTGACCTACAGCTAAGTGGATGCTGTCCCCCTCCCAGCAGACATTCCATCACAGACACTGCCCATTCCATTGTGTCATTCATCCAATCCATTGAATCGGCCACATGGCAGAGGCAGTTATACACATCAGCCTGTTCTACATCTACAACTCCAAGCATGTCCTTGGAGGACCTAGTGGAATATGCATGTGACTCCATGAAAGCCCTAAACATACCTTGAGTGGCACATAATGACACACCAGGATCAAGTGGAGGGTGGACAACAGGTCTCCTCTGAGTACCCTTACCAACCATCCTACATGGCTCCTCACCCACACTTTGGCTATGACTAGAGTCAACTTGCACTGATGTTGCAGTAACCACACTACCCTGATCAACTGTATCACCCTTAACCTGTCCACTGTCTGAGGACCTGGTGAAATGGGTATGCATAGGCATACTGACTATGTCTGAAGGAAATCCAGGGTATGTGTGAGTCACAAACTCAGTGTCAGATTCAACCTCTGCACCTCCAACTGGACCACTGTTTAGTCACCATCATCATCAGAGCTTACTGATACTCTGACATCAGGTGGTAGGAGTCCTAGACTTCCACTGCTAGGATCACCTGTGATAATAAGCAACAAACACAGGAATGAAATTACTTCTACATTAAATATTAAACCAATACAAAAGATAAAAAAAGATTACTGATCACACAATTGCAGATGGTACAGCAATACAGACAACCATTTCACCCTCCACACATATGCAGATGATTATATATCTAAATAAAGTTTCGTAATAAGCAAACAAGCATTTGCTTACCATGTGCTGATGTCTCCACATTTTGCAGGGAGGATGGTCCTGGAAGAAATGAAGCAAGGAAAGGAAGGCAATTAATCATCACAATGGGAATAACACAGGGGGCAGTGAATATACAATCACCTCTATGTCCTGTAAGTAATAGCTGAAACTAAAATTTGGCAGAGATGTCCACGCACACCCATGTGTACTGAATAACTGTATCATACAACTCTATAAACTTATCAACAGTTACAGAAAAAACAAAAAATTCCCAGGAATTTCAGTATACAAGGAAATATAAAACTAGCCATATGTAAGCTTACCTGGAAGCTGCTCCTTGGACACACTTGTCCTCCCAGCCACATCAGCACTGACATCAATTTCAACAATTGGCTAAGCTTCTGGTGTCATTCAAAGGGGATCCAGTGTCTGTCAGCCTGGGATGACATGCTCGACAAGCCAAGCTACTTCGTTAGAGATGGCTTGCACCTGTCACCTTTAGGCTTTCAAATACTGGCCAAGGCTTTAGCCACCCCCATAGTGCCTTTTTTAGTCAAGGCTCAAAAGACAAACCCACCACCTTAAATAGCACAAGTAACAAAAAACTGAGGGTAATGCTGCTCAATGCCAGAAGTCTAAATCTCAAAATGCACGCACTCGAGGCAATCCTCAGTATGGAGAAAATTGATATATGTGCAGTAACAGAAACCTGGTTTAAGGCTCCAGAGAATACCCCAGCACTAGGTCTCAGTCCTAGGACCCCTCCTGTTTGGCATATACTTCTCAGAGGTACAGGCAAGCACAGGAGGTCTATCGCTGACCAAGTTTGCAGACAACTGCAAACTAGGGGCTATAATTGACTCTCTAGCTGACACAGACATCCTCCAAAAGGGTCTCACTAAGACAGATACCTGGTGTCAAAACCATGGCCTCAAGCTAAATGCCAAAAAAATGCATAGTCATCCCTTTTGGAAAAAACAAAGTACCCACAAACTACCACATAGGTGGTATCCCCCTAAATATGGAAGACGTAATAAGGGATCTAGGGAGCCAAGTAGATAGTAATCTCTCCTTTGATAATCACATTGCCAAAGTGGTTAGAAAATCCTTCTATGTGGCCCACCTAATCACAAAAGGGTTTGCATCCAGATCAAAAGAGGTAATTGTGGCCCTCTACGCATCACCCATCATAGAGTACAATGTCCCATTTGGGATGTACCTTACAAGACACCTGCAGCAGCTGGAAAGACCACAGAAGTACCTCATCAAGAGGATCACTCATCTCAAACAGATGCCCTATGCAGCTCAACTGAAGAAACACCAGCTGTACTCGGTTGCATACCGCCTACTCAGAGGTGATCTATGCCTGACATACAAGGCCATGTCCAACCCAGAATTGATGGACTTGCTCCACCTAAAGAAAACCATATCCCCTCGAGCCACATGCTCTAGGGATCTAAACCTCACCACAGCAATAAATAGGATGTGCTGGATGGATAGATTCCTGTCACAGAGACTTCCCATGCTCTGGAACAAGATTCCAATCTACATTAGGCAGAGCTCCTCGCTAACACTCTTCAAGAGAAACCTTGATGAGTGGATGGGAAATAGAAAGTTTACCCCGGGCATCACTTCAATGGCTCTGCTGGACAGAGGAACAGGGAACGAATCTAAGGGGGAAGCGAAAGCCAACACAATTCTGGCTAGGCTTATAAATGCCTTCAGGTAGATAGCCTAATACCTACCTATGAACCAATGAACCTAAGTAGATTGTGCTCAATCTCCACTGAGGTATCTGGATTCCTGACAGAGGACAGGAACTCCTCATCTGGTGTCAGTGGTGGCTCAGTACCAGGGCCATGCCCTGTAGTTGGCTGTTCTCCAGCAACTGCAGCTGCCCTCCTCCCAGCTGATGAAATCATATCAGTGGCCCAATACCTCACCTTATCATAATTTTGGCTGTGTTCACCAACTGCACTGACATTGTTGACTAACTGGTTCCAAATCTCTTTTCTGGCAGCCATATCCCCACAGCCTCTCTCAAGCAGAAAGGCTCCATGCTGCCTCACAGCTTGTATTATGACCTAATTTTCCTCTTAACTGAAAGAGATTTTTTGTGGATTTGTAGTCATGGGTGCCATGGCCTATGTAACATAAAATAGAGAAGGATAAAGAAGTAAATATCACATAATGTACAAAAAAATCAGTCTGTGTACACTTTTGTCAAAATTAAGCACTTGAAACACATTTCATTTAGTACAACTGAATTTTAGGTGGTTATCCCACCTACCCCTCACACACAAAAAAGGATTTTACAAACCAAAGAATAGCATATATGTAATGTATATATGCATTCCACAGAAAGATCAGGATGTCTACACATTTTTAACAGAAAACCACTTGAAAACCACTTCTCTTTCCAGACAACAGAATGTTAAGTGCACCCCCTAATACATACACACACACACACACACACACACACACACACACACACACACACACACACACACACACACACACACATGAAGGGTTGTATAAACCGAGGAATACCACATAAGTAATGTATGTATATTTTCCACAGAAATGACAGGATGTCTACACATTTTCAATAGAAAAACACTTCTCTTTTTGGACAACAGAGTGGCAGTAGGCTCTCCCCCAATCCCAAACAAACAAAGGATTTTACAAACCAAGGAACACTACACAAGTAATATGTATACATGTTTTCCTCATAATTATTAGGATGCATACACTTTTTCAACAGAAAAGTCAGTTTATGAATGCCAGTCACTTTTCACTGTGCTCACCACTCTTGTGGAGGTCTCAGAAGCATAACACCAGTATCAGCTACATGTACATCAGATTTCTCTCCAACACCATATGACATTGAAAAAACAAAATGTTAAGAACATAGTTGTGCTGAATGTATAACCTGTCTATCTCAGAAATGTAAAAGCCTGCCACAACAATTTATGCCAACAGTAAAAAGAAAGAAGAGCATACAGATAAAAGTTAAATTTATTCCTGGATATATAAACACATTTGTAACATTTTGCAAAGTATAAAATGTCCTTGAATAATACAAGCATAATTTAGCAAAATTAAGCCTTCTCTGCAAAGAAATAACCTTCAAAGGAATAACAATATTCTGTTTTGTCCAAATACACAACTCTCCTAACCTTCAAGTTCCCTAGCTACATGATTACCTTTAGATAGTGTAGTTTTAGCCCTCTGAGCACTTTGAAGTTGCATAAAAGGTGTGAACTCATTAGAATTGCTGAATACCAAACTTTTAACATCATGTAGCAGCTGTAAATACAGTCTAGGCTGCACACCATTGTTAGGTACTAATGGCTTGCAACTGCGAATGATTAGTGCGAGTGAAGGAAAACACAACAATTCAGACACCCTTCACTGCAGTGGCTGTGTCAGTGAGAATACCCTTACACAGTGTGAAATTAACTTCAATGAGCTTTTAAATGAAGGAAAACACCACATGTTTATATTTTTTGGTCCATAATAGCAAAACTCTCCTGCCATAATGTTGATAAAATATTTGTATGAGTAAGAGTACAAATGCTTTAGCAAAACACATAATGAATTTCTGGGTCATGGGTTTAAATATCTCATTGTTGAGTAGGTGGATTGTAATGAGAGGGGCAGCCCATAGCACTTACATCTTGAAAAACAAGAGCTATTGTGTCAATTATTTTTAATGCTAATAGCTGGCTGGGGCTCAATGAGCATTGTTCAATCACTTGCTTACTAAAACTAAGCAATGTGGGGAGCTGCGTCCCCTACACCCCCCTAACTATATATACTAACTCCAGGATTGCACTAGAGTGGGGAAAAGGGTGTATACCTTTCACATACCTTACAGTAGTCTACACGCTGCCACTACTATGCCCCTTTGCCCACTGTAGAGTGATCTTGGAGTTAGTATATATATAGTTGGGGGGTGGGGAGTGTAGCCCCCCACCTAGTCTGGTTTTATATGGTCCAGTTTAAAATTTAGTATGTTAAAATTCAGTATTATGGATTTCAGTCTTATGGGTTTCAGTCAAGTGACTTTTCAGTCTTTTGAATTATTTTGAAATTCCAGTCTTATGGTCTCAGTCAAATAAGTTTCAGTCAAATGAGGTTGATATCATATGATAGGGGTCCATATAAAAATATATATATATATATATATATATATATATATATATATATATATATGTATGTATATATATATATATTTCTAACGATGGTAAAGTTTATTTATTTTTTTTAAAATATGTTTCAATATGATTTTTTATACAATTTTTTATGTGATCTTTATAGCTGAAGTCCAATGCATATTGCTGCCTGGTGAATATAACCTATTGGTTACTCATGGAGTTTTTAATTTAGTATTTTGGAAGATTGTTAAGGAAGCTATATTGTAGTTTTTTCCCTTTAAAGTGTATCTTTTCCTCTTAGAATGATCAATCGAGGTGCCTTTTTTAGATTTGTTGTCTTAGTTTGTAAGGATTCCTTTAAGATTGCATGACGTCAGTATACATTGTCTGAGGAAGTTCCAAATTTAATGGGATGAAAGTGCTTATCTTTTGTTAGTTTTTAATACTGTCTTGCTCTGTGGTGTCTTTTTATATTAAAGTAGTGTTCATATAATTGGAGTTGGACTTTTTTAAGTCATAGTGCTGCTTGTTCACATGGACTGGGCTATGTTTTGTCTTCCAGGTTTTCGTGGGGGACTATTTTGCTTTTATACAGACAACACAGTCATGTACTTAGCAAAAACAATAATGACAGCATGAAATATACAACACAGTGATGTGGGCTGCAAATAATCACATGATAGCTGTTGCAACTGTACACATGATGGGTCTGTGTTGACAAATTTAGACATAATTGTCATGCATCATATGTGTGTTACACATTGATAAAAGCTATGACAATTTTCCTGTATCATACCATGTCTGTCTACACTTGATCCAGTATTGTTTGGGCCTTCACTGGATGTACATGTAGTGTATAATGTTAAGTAAATAACAATATGACAGTAAACAGCAGTACTCCGAATTAAATTGAGGTTGAGGCAACAACAAGGTAGTTGTCACAGTAACAGTATGGAGGCACATATTTGCTAATCCCTAGTTTAGTTCTGAAGTAGATGGATATGTGAATATTAATGCAAAGAGCATTACAAATGTTGTTTGGGCATCTACGTCTGTACTTCAGTTGTCTCAATACATGTCATTAGACGTATGTAACATTCATCATCCTAACCCTGCGTGGATGTGGATGTGTGTGTGTGTGTGTGTGTGTGTGTGTGTGTGTGCACAGCTCAACTCTGTTGCTATAAATCAAACACAACAATACATGAATATGCATGCTACAGCAATATGCAGTGATTGTCACAATACACAGCCTTGTAATGGAAAGAAAGACATACGTGTTCGACTGGGAACTCCCAGTTTCAGTGTCACAATTGGTGATGTGTCACTTCCCTCATGCTGTATGAAGTGAGGCCAGAAATATTGTGATGTAATCAGTGGGGGGGGGGTTAATGACAGTCCCCTACTGCTGACATCCCTCAATCTCTCATAATGTCATACTCTGTTGGCTGCCCAAAGGATCATGTCTGAGCAGTGTCATCTACAGGCATCATGGGATCATTTGTGGAATCCAAGTACATTGATCATGTTGGTGTGGAGCACCCAGATTTCACGTCCCCAAACCTTATTGCCTGAATGATCTAAGACTGTCCATTCAGAATCAATTATGATCTAATTTTCTTGGGAATAGAAGTCGTTACCTGTACGATGGCAGGCCATCTGAAAGACAGTAATATGTACATGATAATATTCCTGTAAACATCAACAGGATGGATTCCTTTGCAGTGCAAAGGTCTGTATATTGATGTCTGTGATAAATACAAATGTGACATACAAAAAGTATCAACAATGCCTTCATACATAACATTAGTAAATCAACATAACTTATATCCTTACAGTTTGTGAGTGAGATCAGTACCCCTCACACTGCATATATGTTGAATGGAGGGCCAAAGACAACAGCATCATGCCACACGACACTGCTTGCATTTTGCATAAAATACTCCAGCAAGTAACAGTTTAACAACTCACTGAAAGTACTGTGAATTGAGCCAGTAGTGATAACACCATTCTTAAGAAGCATCATCAAGAAATATCAGTAACAACAACAGCACATGTTTTTAACAGTTTCTTAGGAAACATGAGTTAAGAAATATCTGTAAGATCAACACCACATACTAGGCAAAGATAGCGTCAGAATCCATAGGTTTCCATAGTTATACAACAGAGCACAAGGAATTACCAGTAAGAATTGTGGATGATCTGTAAATCAGCCTTCATATGCTGATAACATTTTCAATATGTCTATCTATAAATCTGCATATGGGACTGAAATCACTTATTTAAGGAACATCTGTATGCGTGAAGTTCTAATCAGCATCACTCCAGTAAAGTATAGCAACCTCTGTTAAAGATAACATTTTGAGTAACAATTAAACAGGTACATTTGGAAATGACTGACTTGAAGAGATTTACTAATCACCAAAGCAGAAATGTTACCAATTGCCAGTGTGCCTTTCACTCTGAATCATGGAATCAAAGTGCACCTAATGTGTAGACATATTTAAATTCCATTTGGACATCCATAATTAATGAGGTTCTTTAAAATTCAGAGTTTTGGAATCCCATTCATGCACATCTGCATAAATTGGCTTCATGGACCATAACATCCAGGTGTGCTGTGTAATCACCCAATAGCTATCAATAAACAGTAATGTGTAACACATGCTCATTGTGATGCCCCACCTATGGGCCAGTAATCAAGGAGTCTCAATCCTCACCACTGGCACCAGTGGGGGACATTCACTGAGAGGTTAAACAGATACACAGACAGTATTTCCAGATGCAGCTCTCTGCATCAAGTACAATTTTCCTTAAAAGCACACAGAAACCACTGTCAGTCTACAGCTGGTTTATTCCTCTTTCTCCAGATCCCCAGTAAGACTCCCCACTGGCACAGCTATAGAGAAGAGATGTCAGCTGATTGTCCAAGCCAAGGCCTCCAGTACCAACTCTGTCCAACCAGTGCTTTGTGTCCTTGCCCAAGTAGCTGACACACACACTCTTTGAGATTTGATTTATACACACACACACACACACACACACACACACACACACACACACACACACACACACACACACACACACACAGGAAAGGCTGGCACAGGTTTACTAGCTATGCCCCCTTCTGCCCAGGCTATAAGGTAATTAAGACTGCCACCAGACACTCTTGACAGCTACCTTAAGGCTCTTCCAAGGGTACACAATATACTGAGTGAAATTAATATTAATACAAATGGTAATTTAACCAAGAGCAAGGCTATTAGGAGTGGCCCACATGGTGTCACCAAGTAAATATGCAAGTACTCTCAAAACTTAAATATCTCTACAAAGATCAGCCACATTGAAAGGTTTAAATATATTTCATAATAAATATTAAAAGAACAAGAAAATATTAAGTATATATTCACAGTGACATCAGAGTTCAAAACACAGGAAATATTTAAAATAATATTTAAGGACAGGCTCAGACAAATAAAGAAAAACTATAGCTAAACTAAGCTTCATTATATTCCTGACTAAATCTAAGAGAATTACTACACACTACTTACTTAACAGAGCAAGCCAGATGATGTGGTGACTGATTCTTAATGTTGTCAGGTGCATGACAGGACACAGAATGCTCTGTCTCACTAACAGACTTCTCAAAATGATATCTAAAATATTACACTTGGGATTTCTTGCAGAAAGACATCACTTATGGTCATCTGACTTCTAGTTCCCATGCAAAACCCCAATTGCTGGAAGCTGGCAGGGTTTAGCCCCTACCTGTAAAAATACACACACAATGTTTTTTTTTCAGATCTTTGGCAGGTGCTAAAAGTCATTAAACAATTCCATACATCTACACTTCCAAAGTAGTAATTAGTTCACCCCAAAGATAATACAGAAAGCTTCCTAGTACAGACTTTGTTCTCTGGCTGCATTGAATCCTGTGAGACAGCATCTTTATGGCCTAGCCTATAAAGTGGTTTAATTTCAGATATTTTTTAAATTCTGCTGGACTGAGGTTAATCCCCTGATTTCGGATTTTCTCTGTTAAAACATATATATTTAAGCAGTTACAATAGTGCATGTACATTTTTGTTTTCTCCAGCAGGGCACACTGTGGATACATCCCAAATACAAGCACTCTAGAAATACCTTTTCAACACAAATGACTGTACAAATCAGTTTGACATACACATAACATAGATCTAATACATTTATAACACAGGCATCTTATATAAATCAGTTTGATATGCAGAAATGACATATATTTTTTTTACAAAATTCCAGCTAGATATGTTGGAAGTACCTCCTTTAATCACACTGCTTCAAAGAGTCAAGCTACTTTTTCAAGTGTCCCTTGAGAAACATTTCTTGACAGGGATGAGCCTATCTAGGAATATATTACCCCATACCCTGTCTTGACAGCCTATCTGCATCGGCATTGCTAACCCCGCAGTGGTGCTGCATTGTCATATCATTTGCCTGCAACCCTAGGCTTCACCTTAGTAGCTTGTCATTTTGCTGGCTAGCTTACTGTAGCCATAGATCCCCCTCAGAGCTCTCCTTCCTCCTACTGCAAATACTCAGCACAAGGGCCTCCCTTCATGGTAAGGTTTCACCATGTTAACATCATACGACTTGTGCCCCTGCATCCTGCCTAGAAGTTCTACCATGTAGTTAATATCACTGACCCTCCTTACCACTTTGAAGGGTCCACCCATGCTGCCTGGAGTTTGTTGTGTCTGACAGGAATGAGAACCATAACCTGCTGCCTCATGGTATACTCTCTGTCTCAAGCATTCCTGTCATACAGGACCTTTTATGCTGTTGGGCTTCTGCTAGGTTCTCCTGGGCCAAGCCCATGAGTTCCCTGAGCCTTGTCCTGAGGTTTAGGACATAGGCCACAACAGACTGCTTGTGGTATTCACACTCACGCTCCCACTCATTGCGAATCAAATCTAGAGGTCCCCTCACTCTATGCCCATAGAGTAACTCAAAAGGTGAAAAACCTATGGATTCCTGAGGCACCTCTCTATAAACGGACAACAGATGGGGCAAATGTTTGTTGCACTCCCACTTAAACTATTCTGCAAATGCCCATAGCATGGTCTTTAGTGTAGTGTAGTGTAGTGTTTAACCTACCAGACCATAAGTCTGGGAGTAGTCTTTAGGTGCTTCACCCCACAGTGCTTCCACAGACAAGCCAGCAGGTCTGACATGAAATTGACACCTCTGTCAGTCAGTAATACTTTTGGGGAAACCTACCCTGCTGAACATCTCTAGCAAAGCATTTGCCACCTTTTCTGCCTCAATGGAGGGCAGGACCACCACTTTAGGGTATCTGGCAACATATTCTACTACCACTAGGATATGTCTTCCCTGTGGAATGTGAGGTACTCAGAGGACCCACAATACCCATAGCTACCCTCTGAAATGGCTCCTCAACCACAGGCAAAGGCATCAAAAGAGCTTTGACCTTTATCTCCTGCCTTGCCTACTTTTTGGCACTGCTCACCGGTCCTTCAGAACCCTGCTACATCCCTGAAAATCCCAGGCTAATAAATGTTCTGCATAATATGTCTCTTGTTATGCTTTATGCCCATATGACCTGCACAGGGAATGTAATGGGCTATGGCTATAAGTGCTAGATGTAGGCTCTGGGCACTACCAACTGCTGTATTCTCTCACCCTCTAGCCCTCCCTCAGGGGTCCATTCTCTGTACAGTAGCCCTTTGTTCAAGTATATGGAATCCCCTTTTCCTTGAGAATCATGCACTTTCCTAGCTACCTCCTTCAAGCCTTGTAATGTAGGATCTGAGAGCTAAGCCTGTATCAACTCTCTCTTTGTAACCCTTCCCAGCTCCCCTTTCACAGGAAGTCTGGCTTCCTCTGACAGCAGTGCCTCACTGTCAGCCTAGGCACTTCTACTCACCTCTGCCCTTGCAATCACTCTGTCCAAGGGAACATCAGTACCTACCAGCAGCTGTGGCTCATCTTCAGTCTGACTACTACAAGGTAGCTCCCTCCCTGAAGTAGCCACTGCACCACTCCTGACTTCAAGTTTTTTGTCTGTCTGGGTCCCCCCTCCCTAGGCTACCAGACCCACATGCCTGTCTCCAAGCCTGACTGAGTGTAACTGCATGCACACAAGTTACTGCATTAACAATATCATTCCCTATCATGATATCTGCAGGGATATCCTCAAATACACCTGCTTGCTTGCTTCCTTTTCCACCCTCCCAGTCAAGGTGAACTCTAGCTAAAGGTATTTGAAACGGGGTCCCTCCTAAAGCTCTGACTGGAGTAGACTGCCCAAGCAAGTAGTGCTCCTCATTAGCCATTGCAGGCTTCACAATGGTTAGGTCAGAGGCTGTGTCTCTCTTAGAAGTGGCCTGTTTCCCATCTACAAATATAGGATATAACCTCTTCTAGTAGTTGGTACCCTTGTTGTCTCAAGACAACTTACCACAGGCATACTGTTATTTCCTGTCCCTCCTCTTCTATCTTATCTTTTATCCATGTTGTCATGGCCATAGCATCCTATGTATCATGGCCCCACCTGATTAAACATTTAAAAAACATTGTGTACTGGTTGTGGTTGTTTCGACTGAAGACTGTTACTGACATTGTGACTGACACTTCATTGTGTGTGTGGTTGTTTTCTTATACCCCCATGTGCAGCCATGTACCATGCAGCAGCTACAGATGCCCTGCTTCACCTTTATTGCTTCTAGAGTATAGTTACTCCTTTCCTATCGTCCATGACACTGACACTGGTCAAGAGTCAGCATTTCCTTTTCTCTTCTGCCTCATTTTCTAAAAGCTTTCAGACACAGACATCTCTCTCTCTCCACTCTCTCTTCACATTCTTCTTTTTTTTCTTCCTTCTTCAAATGCCTCAGTCTCTCTGATGATTCTATTTCCAAGCGTTTGGTCTCCAGTTCAAGACCCTTTAACTTCCAGATGTATTTTTAATCCTCTCTGAGAAAAAGAAAATCTCTCTTTTTTTAGGAGAGAGTCCCAGGGGTGAATCTGTCTTCTGTGTTCCTGGTTGCTGGTCTATGCAGCTGTGTGGTGAATTGCAATCATTCATCATTTAGTCATCATGGCATGCATGCATGGTTTCTCGTGGGCAATCTTTTCTCCAGACAACTGGCTCCTTGTCAGCTTGTCACTCTGCTCCATCTCCTTGCCTGCTCTCCATGACTAACTAAGATATGACTAAAAATAAATAAAAACTATTGTGATATGATACTCTGTGACTCTTTATGTTTGACCCTTCTGAGAGAATAAACACCTTCACTTTCTAGTGGTTGGGTTAAGGTAAGTGGATAGCTAATAGTGCATGTACAGTTTAGTGTAGGGTTATGTGAAGTGTGTATGTGTGGATTATGTATTTTGGTGTGCTTGTGCTGTTTGTGTGTATTCTCGGAACAGCAAATTTTTTCCCTTGGAAAAATTCGCTGTTCTGAGCGTTCGAGTATATCACATTTTGAGATTCCAAGGTCGAGTTTATGGTGTTCGACAATTTGGAATTTCGATAATGTGATATAGACCCATATGTGTGTACAGATATATATATATATATATATATATATATATATATATATATATATATATATATATATATAAATATGTGTGTGTGTGTGTGTGTGTATCAGATAGATGTTTTTAAAACCATTTAGTAGCTGCTATGACAATTTGATCATGGGGATAATTAAGTGAACTTGGTAAGTACTGACATGATAATTATGGGTTCTATTCCCATGCTGTTAATTTGTTTGATAATGTGTATAATAGCCATAATTATGACTTTTGTAGCTGTTCATATAATGTATAACATCTAACAAACATAATTTCACATAGCCACTACCATTGTGCTTCATAATCATATTCTGCTGTGCTATGATATTCATGGGATTGAATCTTGAGAGCACATGGGACCCATGGAGATTCTCTGATCAGAAGACAACAATGAGTGCATGCCAGGCCACTGCCAGAGTCTTCTGAGGATGATGGTGTTGATGATGAGGATGATACCAAGGAACATGGACCTGCCCCTGCCTGAGCCATCATGCCTGCACCCTGGAGGAGATGACCATATGGTCAGAATCAAAAAGCTTTTCAGAAGGAGATACAGGAGTTCATAACCAATGTGTTCCAAACATAGATGAGGGGCATGATAGGTCCTTCTTTGAGGAAATAGCACGGGCTATGTGGGATTCATTAAGGGTAATAACTTGTGAGATCATTCCTGAGTCTGAGCCCCATCAGTCTGGTCCCTCTGGTCCATAAGTATTATCTGCAATCTCCACTTGTGTTATTCTGCCAATGTGATGATTGCCATTTCATTGATTGGACTGTATTTGCATTCTTGTGCATGCATACCATGTATCTGCCATGATTGTGTGTTACTGTTGGGTGACATTCTGTTTCAATGTGTGCATGACACACATTAACACATTCCACTTTTATCCCACATTCAACTGTCTACATATTGTGGCAGTTAACCTGTAGCTAGTGCTGTAAGATATAGCCTGTAAACGTGTTTTACTGAGGCAAATGACAGACAACATATGTTGTTTATACTCTATAACTAACAGTGTGATATGCATTGGAATTCGGTTCTGCCATATCAGATATGTGCAGCAGACAGACTTGTCATTCCACATGTGTTTTGGATGACAGCTGTCATGATATCCCACTGGCATGATGTGGTGTTGTGTCATGGGTTGGCAATACTTATGCCAAGTGAGATCATATGCAGGTGTATGTCTTGTCTCTGTGCAGTCCTTCTTTTCTGACTGCATCAAACGGATATGTAGCATTAATCTGTACACAGTGTTACAGATACACATTCTTTAACAGTATGTTACTCATTTTTGTTGTACATAACATTTCCACATCCATTATGTACTGATATCAGTTTACACCTTCGCAAATAGTTGTACAATTAACTGAATGTACATGTCTGTGCACATGGTCAGATACATACTGACACAAAAATGTACCTTTGACGTGACCATTTACTGATTTATTGCTGATGTACTGTAATGATGCTCACAGGAGTGTCCTCTGCTCTGTAATTAGCAGGGTGGTTGATATTCACCTGCATTTCTTTATGTGACATTTGCATGACTGTATATGTGTATGTGCTTAAAAGTTTTAGCTTGCTTATCTATGTGTGTTGGTGTGAAATGATTGCATATTACTGTGTATGTGTATTTTATAGATGTCCAGTTCTTTGGAAATCAGCAATCTGGCAATTTGACATACATTTTCTATTTGCTTAAATTTATTTCTTTTAGGCTTCTACAGCACCCTGTGTGCTGCAGACATGTATTTGCATTGTGTTAGCTTAACTTGTCCTGCTCTACCTAATGTGGGCCCAGGTTGTCCACTTCCATCCCACCTTCATATTTAACTATTATTTTTTGCAAATATGTCTGCCTATGTTGCAGCTAATAACCATTGCCACGCATTAATCTGACACAGTGAACATGTGCCAATTATATGACCATTTTACAATGTGGGATATGTACACAAGGTGCTGACTAATGTTTGCAATACATCCTTGTTGTCATAATACTTGTGTGTTACTCAGTGTAGTCTTACAAATCCATGTGCAAAAACTACTATATTTATTATGTTGTACTGGTACATTTTGAACTTATTATTACATGGCATTGGTGTGTGTATGTGTATCAATGTTGCTTTCATGTACATTCCATTTATGCTGCTGACAGACATACATGCATATGTATACCTGTGTGTTGCCTTTGACATGGCATATGTGTGTAACATATACAGATTTCATTAAATGTTTGCTTGGGTTCTGTACACCTACTTTGTATGTGGCAGCCCTTGGTGCTTTTATGCAGTACTTCTGTTTGGTACTGCTCTTGGATGTTTGCCTTTTGCATACATGGTTGTGGCCTCCGATGGATTTATCTAGCATTGCTAGACCTGCATTTGTTCATCTGTGATGTTCTTGGCTTACACCTACACTGCTGACAGACTAATTGGATATGTGTTGATTTATCCAAAGTGTACTATAATCCTACCTTATTAACCTTGACCACACATCTACCATCGGTCATACACATCCATGAATAACTGCTACACAGTTTATGATGTGTTGTAATGTGATAGTGTATAAGTAGATATGCTTGTCTGCATTTCACCATGGCTGGTATGCATTCCCACCTTCTTTGTCAACTTTGTATTGCCTGTATTGTGCTGTGTGTCATCTTTGCAACTTACCTGTCATTATTATTTTCCAACCTTCATCTGTCTTGTGTTGTGCTAGCTGTACTGCGGGTATACCTACTGTGATGTCCTTCTCTTCCTCTTTCCCTGTGTTTACCTTTCCTTCTATTCTTAAAAAAATAAGGCCTATTCCCACCAAAAAAAAAAATGCCCACT
Source organism: Protopterus annectens (assembly GCF_019279795.1). Classification (NCBI taxonomy): domain Eukaryota; kingdom Metazoa; phylum Chordata; order Ceratodontiformes; family Protopteridae; genus Protopterus; species Protopterus annectens. The sequence continues at coordinate 1,434,751,379 of NC_056731.1, read as the reverse complement.
CCCCTCTAATTTTCCCACTGATATTCCAATTCCAGTATCCCTCTTGTGTGTCCCTGTTTCACACCCATACTCCACATCTCCTTTTCTATCTCCCACTTTCCTTAGGTGTGTGGGTTATTTGTGTTTCCCATTCAAGTCCCGAACCCATTGTTAGCAGATGTTAGCTATGGCAATGTGGCCATGATTGCCCTCCACCTTTACTTTTTTTTATTAGAAAATTTATGAATTCCATCAGAATTCATAAGTCAAAGCCTCCATATTTTATTGCTACATATGTTATGGAGATATCCATAGTTGTCTCAGAGTTTACTGGAAAGAGTGCTGTATATGTGTGTGTGTGTGTGTGTGTGTGTGTGTGTGTGTGTGTGTGTGTGTGTGTGTGTGTGTGTGTATATATATATATATATATATATATATATATATATATATATATATATATATATCTATGGATAGATAGTTGTCCTTTATTTTACTGGACAGATTCTGTTTTATATATATATATATATATATATATATATATATATATATATATATATATATATATATATTTCTGTACACCTATCAGGATGCTTGAATTGTGATCATCTTTCTGTAACTTTGTTACTGTACAACTTCATTACACAACAATTTTATATATTTCTGTACACTTATCAGGATGCTTGAATTGTGATCATCTTTCTGTAACTTTGTTACTGTACAACTTCATTACACAACAATTTCCCATTACTTACAGACTACTTGCAGATTTGTTTAGTACACCATTCATACTGCGATACTCCACGGTGTGCTGAGATATTCTGAGTACTGTTGTACTACATTTCCATATTACAATGTCATCCACAAGTTTTGCTCTGTTATCAGCGTAATGCTCTCAATTCCACAAGTTTTACAGAATGCGGCCCATTGTTAGCTACTTTTAGTGCTGGTGATGTGACCATGATTGGCACTTTGTCTTAACTGATTAAGTTTTTATTAGAATTATTGCAGATTATGACAGATTCCGCAAACTATAACGGTTGTGTTCAAATATGTCCATCTGTGATTTACAACAATATTCATAACATACTGCAGATACTTGTCACTTTTCTGGACAGTTTCTGATGATACTTGTGTTCAGACAGTATTTTCCACATATTAATGACAAGTTTCATTGAGTGTGTATACTATCCACACATGTACATTGTTAATGCACACATATCACTTTATGCATGAGTTTACCTTGTAATAAGATTTTTAGTTGAGCTGACATCACAGGTTATTTGTTGTGTCTGCATTATACAGAATTAAGCTCACTAGAATGGGGCACATTTGCATATAACATGACTTGCTGAAAATCCTGCATGGGTGCAATATGCTGAATTCCATGACGTTTATGGAACCCTGGTCAAAATAATTAATTCAAATTAATTAATAAATAAAACAACTTCTTCATGGGTCTCCATACAATTGTTATGGGTAGTCTGGCTATCCCAGTTTAATAGATAATATAAACCTGTAAATATCCTTTCCACTTTATCTTTTTGTACAATTTTCAGAAGTTTGCCACTTTTTATTCTTTAGTGCAAAATGTTATTCAAGAAAATAGACAGTGACCAAATGAAAGTCTTCACTTTTATAGATGATATTTTTGTTCATTTTATGATGATTCTTTGTCACAGTCTGAAAACATATCTTTTTCAGTTAAATGAACTATACATCCTTTGTTCTTGTACAAAATGCAGGCTTCGTCTTCTGGAATGTAATAGTAAGTTTGAAAAATGCTGAACTATTGAGATGACAGTGCTCACTGTTTCTCAATCTTGGCAGGGAGCATTTGGCAGACATTTTGCACTTTATTTCCATAACTGTGCAGAAGGGTTCATTAGCATATAATGTTAATGTAATGACCAGTCAAGTGATCATTCCCACTGGCTTGTAGTCAGATGGACTGCTCCAACTGCAGGTATGTGGATCTTGCCTTGTAACCTATGTAGCTAAATCAGACCATTTGAAGCCAGAGAAGTGTCTGCAAATCATGCACATTCCTTGTGGAATGTGGGTCATTTATATATGTGCACCATGCATGGACCACTGTGGCTACCAAGTAGGATAAGACAGCATACAAGGTCTTACCTCACTGTGTACCCATTTTTGTGAAATGCAAAGGGCTTTGGTGTAGTATTCTAGTGCATATCAATTTAATCCATAGCACACAATATCCATAAACAGATCCTTTGGTTTATTTGCAGCACTGAATATTTTTGATTATCCACAGGGGCATATCCAAAGAGATACTATATTAATGTTTGAGAGCATGGTAGAGAAGCCTCCCCCCATGCCCATTCCACTTTTTGTTTAAAATCAAATTGTTAAGTAGAATTTACTTTAGTTGAGTTGCTTTCTAACAGTGAACATTTATAAAGTGCGTATTCCTACTATCAAAGCAACGCCAAATAATACATAAATATCTGATGTAAGAATGGTGGTTAAAACAGACTTAAGGAAATGCTAATCAGCAGTGAAAGGGTAGGGCCCTGAATGAATTACATGAGTTGTTGTTGCAATGAAATTTATCAGAGTTGTTCAAAAATGACTGGAACAAAGCAAGTTAAGGAATAGGCAAGAAGAGGGGAGGGTCCCGGCGGGGCAGCTTTCCATAGGTTAATTGCAATACCACTGAATTTGTGACATGTAAATCTAATTCCAGTGACATCATCATTTCTTCAATGTTGGACCATTCACATATGACATCTGTAGAACATCAACATTCCTATTTACCCTTAGTAAAACATAGTCAAAATTATTTCTGCACATCTAATTGCTCTTTTTATGATGCATGACCAGCTGTGAATTTTGTAGAATTAACATCCTATATCTTGTCTCATTTTCCTTTGCTATTTGGTATAATTTCCTCAGGTCTATCTCATATGTTCAAAGTTTTATAACTTCGAACATTAAAATATCGAATTTCAATGTTCGAATTTATAAAACTTTGAACATATGTAAACAAACAAAAAAAAAAACTCAAACCCAAAACTAATGGCTGTAGGCAGGGGGCATGCCCCCCTGCACCCCCCACACCCACCACATACCCCGCTCTTTAAATATACCAACTCTGAGACTGCACTACAGTGCAGTAAGGGAAATCTTACCTTTACCGCACTATAGTGCGGTCTCGGAGTTGGTATATTTAAAAAGCGGGGGGGGGCACAGTCCCCCATGTGCGGTGTGCAGGAGGCTTGCCCCCCTGCCTACACTAGTCAGGTAAGTTTTGTCTGTTTGTTTTTTTTATTATATGTTCGCTGTTTGAAACTTTGAACAGTTAAATTTGATTATTTAACGTTCAAAGTTTTCAAACTTCGAACATATAATATAGACCTAATTTCCTCAACCTCTGTTGTTTGGATGCATTGTTTTGCCTAGTCTCTCTTTGCCAGTTCAGTGCCTTTAGGATTACTAATTCAGTAAGCTTAATGTCATCAATACAGAGTCTCTTATTAAGGCCTTTAATAAGTTTTGTCTCCCTACCTTGGTGCTTGGGGTCTTTGTTCTCTTCCTTCTTCACCACTTACTATATTTTCCAACTTCATGAGTCATATATCATTAGACACGTTAATCACTACTGTTTTTATCTGCAGTCACTGCTACATCCTCTAGGAGAATAAATAGTCAAGCCTCCACAGCTGATGCTTGGACCATTCATACTGAAGATAAGTTACAACACCTACTTGCTGCTCATGCTCTAAGTATGCATGTTTACCTCCAAGCAGATTTGGAACTACTGGACTGGAGCTTGTGTAGTGAGTGTGGGCTGCAATGAATCAATCACTTTATTTATTTTTCTCGTTAAATCTAGAACAGTGGTTTATTTATTATTTGATCAGGAAGTCTGACTAGGACAGAGCCTATTTTCAGCAGACACCCAGGGAGAAATGCTCCAGACACGTCTTTGGAATGTAGAAGGAAACCAGAGTACCCAGAGGAAACCCACATGAATGACATGCAGACTCTGCATATAAGGCACCCCAGCTGAGAATCGAACCAGAGAACCTCTTGCTGTGAGGCAATAATGTTAACTGCTGTGACACTGCACCACTGAAGACATGAGATGAGATGTAAAATGACTGAAACCTATAGTATAGTGGGATAATAATGCAAACTATTATGTTATTGCATTTAATCTTCTCACTGCTGTGAAGCCCATGGTGTTCAGGATCCTTCATGTGGACTAGTACATCTAAAAGCAAGGAAACACTACTGATGTCATTAGCCTCCCCATAACTGGTTAACTTATTTCAGAACTAACTTTTTCAGAGTACAGAGCACACATGTTGCAATAGTGGGTAAAGATAAAGATGTCATATTATTAATTTATTTTTATTATTTAAGTGTCACATAAACTGTACATGTAAGATTTTTCACACAGCAATATAAGCAATTAAATGATACTAGTTAACTTATTGCATTGTATACACTATTCTTATTAAAACATATTTCAGATAAATGGAAGAGGGAATGTACACCTCACCAAAATTAAATTAATTGAGTGATAGTGTGGCAGCAAAATTGAACTTAAAAATAAATATTAAGCATTTAATTTGAAGTACAGCTGCAGAAGGAATAACAAAAGGGAATACTTATAGTATTACCCTAAGAGAATTAGTGTCCTGCAAAGTATGTCTTCTATTATATTACTTCTCTAAGCAACCAGCCAGAAACAGCATTTTCCTGTCGAATGCTGATGGCATTAATGAATGTATTATTGGGGGTGGGGTATGTTTATGGAGGGAGTGTGTTGAATATGTGCAAGACAGCTTATAAAAGTCCCATTTGTTTGGCTTCATTAGGAAGTGAAGGCAAATTTGGCACGTTTGTGCAATGCTAAATTAACTGTTAACACAAATAATCAAAGTACACGGCCGATGGAGCAGTGGCGCCAGTAAATTGAGGGAGATTTTGGGTCAGTGTCATTGCCTGCAAAGCAGGTTTAGCAGGTGGAAAGCAACCAGGGATTTGGCAGGATGGAAGATCTTGCAGAACACATTGACCCACTGTCAGGAAACACTCTGTGCTCTTGCTTTGCAGTTATTGTGTGTTGTTTTTGTCATAAGTTAGTGATGTCAAGCACTTGTAAAACGATAGGATGATCTAGTACTAGCATGCACGATTTAATGAAGGTGACAGACTTTTACAGCAAATGGACTGTTATATGGAAGGTCAGTTGAGTGCACATCAGACAGTTTCTCTTTATGATAGACAGATTGAATTTATGCCTGGAATATTTCAGCTGTGTGCTGCATATTTTCAAAGCCCAGTGAAATGTATTACTCACATTGGGAAGCATTCCGAGGAGAGCAGGCTGCAAGATCAAACTCTCATGGATGTTTTTTTTTTTTTATTTTTGCTCAACGAAAACTTTTAATGGCATTATGAGCATTACGTCTCATATTAGCAATACATTTAAACTTTTGAAATACAAAAAAACAATTCAGAAATGTTTCAAAATTACTATAAATTGACTAAATTAGAATGATTTAAGTGGTGAGTGATCTTAAAACTTATATTAACTAGCCATGTCATAAACAAAACAGCATACCATGCTAGTCATACACATGCACACACATGCATGTGCGTTCACACACACACACACACACACACACACACACACACACACACACACACACACACACTCATACACTCACACACGCACACACACACACACGCACACACACACACACACACACACACACACACACACACACACACACACACCTCCATTATTGTATCTACATTTGGTCAGATTAGCAAATATGGTGATCGTGTTTTATAGCAATGGCTAGAACACTAGTAAAGTAAGCAAGCATTGCAGGACTCAAATTGTATTTGTAAGTGGGCAGTTATTCAGAGGATGAACAGCAAGATTGACATCATTATTGTTCCTGGCATGAATATGTGTGACCTCATAAGATTTTATGTCATTAAATAGTCACCTGCTCATGTGGGAGTGGAACTCTTGGCAAACCATACACGACAGTATCTGACAAACTACATTGCAAAGACTACAACTCTCTTTCAAGAGCATTACATACCCCAATTTATTCTTACTTAGAACTGAGGGAACAAGTGACACCTGGTAGCAGTGATAAGAGGCTTTCCAAGCTAGTATAGTCCAGTTTTCAGGTTAGTGCTTAATTCAGGGCTGTGTTACAAGTTTCTGTGTTTGCCCATACCTTACTTGGATAGAAGGAAGTGTTTCTGTTCACTGTGAGAGAGGGAGCTTTGAGCAGCCTATCTGTCCCTGGAGGAGTAGTTTCAGCCCAGAAATTAGAAGTTTATTGGCCATTTTGGGCTAATTTCTATCTCTTTCATTTCCCTGCTATAAAACCTGCATTTGCAAGGTTTTTGTGCTAGTATACAGCTCAGCAAGCTCCTGCCTGATGTCCTGCAGAGTTCTACAGAAGCAGAGACACAAAAGATAGACTTTGGAGTGATTAAATATCACTTTTCTGCATTTTCTTGCTGCCTTTAGCTAATTCCGCCTAAAATGCTAATTTTCTAGAGTTTCTGTGATTTAAAAAGCTTGTTTCAGCTACATATTGTACTTATTTTACTGCCTGCACTTTAGAAAAGCCGTTTTTGTATTTAAATTACCTGTTTAACTGTTGTAGGCCATTTCTGTGCATTTAAAGTGTTTTTTTGATTGTGTCTGCTTTATTTTCTGAAAAAAAAAACAAAAACAAAATACTTGTTTTCCTGCCTTTCTAAGCTAGTATAGTCCACTTTTCAAGTTAGTGCTGAATTCAGGGCTGTGTTACAAGTTTCCGTGCTTGTGCATACCTTACTTGGATAGAAGGAAGTTTCTCTGTTCACTGTGAGAGAGGGAGCTTTGAGCAGCATATCTGTCCCTGGATGAGTGGTTTCAGCCCAGAAACTTGTTTATTGGCCATTTTGGGCTAATTTCTATCTCTTTCATTTCCCTGCTATAAAACCCACATTTGCATGGTTTTGCCCACTAGGCAATGCCGGCTAGCTAGGGTATAACTATTCCCTGCTCCACAAAGTCTACTCTTCAATTTTTCCCTTGGAACTAGACAAACTTTCAACCTAAGCACTCAAACCATTCATTTCTCATACCAGCAATTGCTCAATACTCATAGCAAGCACTAATAAACCTTAGCACTAGACCCCTCCACCTATACTGTAGAGAAGGACAAAGCCCTCTATTCGACTTCACCAGCCAATCAGTAAAACAGTTTACTGTACCTATTCAGGCATGTCCAAAGGGCAGTTTCTGGTGTACTTTCTGGTCCAACTGGTGAATCTGGGCATTTTGAGGCAATGTTACAATTGCCTCAAGTACACAGACAACCCTCTCCTCCTTCCACCAAACACCAATACATGTGAGAGATGCAATTATACAGCCAAACTGGAGGCTAAGCTATCTCAACCCAAGACTGGACCAGGCAGTCAAGAGGAGTAGGGAATGACTTGCACCACACTACCAGTCTCTCTCACATAGACCTATGAAACCAGCACCTCAAAAAACACACATAAATACGTGAAAACATACTTGGAGGCTCTAAATAAAAATCTGCAGAAGCAACAGAGACCTCCAAAGCAGACATCCAAGCAACCTCCACCCCCAACACAAACCATGAAACACATACTTCACAAAACCAGTGTGCCACACAATAACAGCCCTTAAGGCAAAATAACATACCCAACACACTAGTAATAGGTGACACTATAGTCAGGCACACTGACATCCCACTCACTAGGCTGAACAAGGAGAAGGTTACTGTTAGCTGCCTGTCAGGTGCCAGGATCTGCCACATAACACAAGCACTCAGATCACTCCAGAACAAGTACAAATATGACTCTGTCATTGTCCATGTTGGTGTGAATGACCTGAGCCATACTTTCCTGGACTACATGAAAAGAGACATGGAGGAGCTCTCTGATCATGTAGCCCAGGCCAGTATGACCCTGACCCTGAGTAGCATCCTGCCCTCACCAAGAATGATACCATGGTATAGAGAAAAAATTATCAATTTCAACAATTAGCTAAGCTTCTGTTGTCATTCAAAGGGGATCCAGTGTCTGTCAGCCTGGGATGACATGCTCAACAAGCCACGCTGCTTTGCTAGAGATGGCTTGCACCTGTCACCCTTAGGCTTTTGAATACTGGCCAAGGCTCTTGCCACCCCCATAGTGCCTTTTTTAGGCAAGGATCAAAAGACAAACCCACTTTTTGTAAATAGCACAAGTAACAAAAAACTGAGGGTAATGCTACTCAATGCCAGAAGTCTAAACCTCAAAATGCACACACTCAAGGCACTCCTCAGTATGGAGAAAATCAATATATGTGCAGTAACAGAAACCTGGTTTAAGGCTTAAGAGAGCACCTCAGCACTACCAGGCTACAACTCAACTTATACCATACATTTTGGCCACAAAACCCGGACCGAAATACAAAAGGCGGGGGAGTATCCATATTCATCAAGGATACCCAAACCTCCAGGTTAGTGGCACAGCACAATGCTTCAGAGATCATTCACATGCAACTAACAATGGGCAAAACTGCTTTTCTAATTATAGCTTGCTACAGATCACCCACCATGTCTCAGGACCCCCACTCCGCATTCCTGGAAACACTGGGAAACATAAAGGTCCCATCAAACACTCTGATATTGGGTGATTTCAATTACCCAAACATTAACTGGAGAACTACTCAAGTACAAACTCCCTTGCCCAACATTTCCTAGAATTTATAAACTCAAACTCCCTGGATCAACTGGTCAACACACCCACCAGAGGTGACATCATATTGGACCTGGTCATCACCAACATGGGCGACCGGTGTTCCACACCGGAGGTCAACCCCTCTCTGGTTAGATCTGACCATAAACTAATCACTCTGGATATCCACATTCTGCCACCACCCCCAGTCAAAGAAACCACCATGAAAAACTTTTCAAAAGCAAACTTCACGTTACTTAAGACTGAGGTGGGAAGTTTCAAAGCCCCCATGCTACAGGATAACACTGTCCAAGCTGCAAAATCATTTACTAATGCACTCTATGGGCATCTACAGGAATGCATGGATTGTGCTATCCCAAACAATACCAGGACTCACTCCTTCAAGAAAAGGGAACCAGTCTGCTGGACCACTGTCATAAACAAGCTATACAATAGAAGGAGGAAACTAGTACAGAAAAGAGTAAAATCCCAAGAAGGGAAGACATCCCTAATCAGTATCAGCAAGAAACAACATTCCCTCATAAAATCATCCAAGGCTAGCTTTGAAAGAAAAATTGCCATGGACTCCAAAGATAACCACAAGGCATTCTTTAGCTATGTCAAGAATCTAAGTGGCAATTCTCAGATCTGCTCGGAGTTAGTGCAGAATGGCACAAAATACACTGAACTGAACGATATAGCCAACATCCTGGCAGACAGGTTCAGTGCAAACTTCAACCCCCTCTCAGCCCCAAAAGGGCCCATAACTATACCAGAAGAATGTAGTGCCCCTGAAATCACAGACACTCAGGTTAAAACAGCCCTCTCCAAAGCCAAAAACACTGCATCAATGGGACTGGATGGTGCCCCAGGCTGCATCCTACATGAGCTCAAAGATGAACTAACCCCTCACCTAAATACACTGTTTAAACTCAGCCTCTCCACAGGCTATGTGCCCACAGAGTGGCGCACAGCAACGGTTATTCCACTCCAAAAAGGTGGAGCCACAATGGACCCCGGGAACTATCACCCTATAAGCCTGTCTAGCTTGGTCTGCAAGCTATGGAGTGCATCATCATGGATCTCATTAACAGAGACATTGGAAACCTCCAAACACTGGACCCTACACAGTTCGGCTTTGTTAAGGGCAGATCATGCCTACTAAACCTGGTGGACTTCTTTGAGTCAGTTAACAAGGCTATAGACAAGGGATAGGTGGACCACACAGCCTACCTAGACCTTGCAAAGGCCTTCGACACCATTCCCCACTCAGGTATTATAGACAAGCTCACCAGCTTGAACCTAAACCCCTATGTCACAAGATGGGTTGCCAACTGGCTCACGGACAGAACCCACACATGGTAAGAGTTGCGGGAGCTAGGTCTGACTCTAAACCGGTTACAAGTGACGTTCCCCAGGGCTCAGTCCTAGGACCTCTCCTGTTCAACATATACTTCTCAGAGGTACTGGCAAGCACAGGAGGACTATGGCTGGCCAAGTTCGGAGACGACTGTAAACTAGGGGCTATAATTGACTCTCCAGCTGAAACAGACATCCTCCAAAAGGGTCTCACTGAGACAGATACTTGGTGTCAAGACCATGGCCTCAAGCTAAATGCCAAAAAGTGCATAGTCATCCCCTTTGGAAAAAACAAAGTACCCACAAACTACCACATAGGTGGTAGCCCCCAAAATACGGAAGATGTAATAAGGGATCTGGGGACCCAAGTAGATAGTAACCTCTCCTTTGATAATCATATTGCCAAAGTGGCCCACCTAATCATAAAAGGGTTTGCATCCAGATCGAAAAAGGTCATTGGGCCCCTCTATGCATCACTCATCAGACCCAACATAGAGTACAATGCCCCATTTGGGATGTACCTTACAAGACATCTGCAACAACTGGAAAGACCACAGAAGTACCTCACCAAGAGGATCACTGGCCTCAAGCAGATGCCCTATGCAGCTCAATGGAAGAAATTCCAGCTGTACTCAGTTGCATACCGCCTACTCAGAGGTCATCTCTGCCTGACATACAAGGCCATGTCCAACTCAGAATTGATGGACATGCTCCACCTAAAGAAAACCATATCCCCTCGAGCCACACGCTCCAGGGATCTAAACCTCATCACAACAATAAATAGGACGTGCTGGAGGGATAGATTCCTGTCCCAGAGACTTTCCATGCTCTGGAACAATATTCCAATCTACATTAGGCAGAGCTCCTCGCTAACCCTCTTCAAGAAAAACCTTGACGAGTGGATGGAAAACAGAAAGTTTACCCCAGGGATCACTTCAATGGTTCTGCTGGGCAGAAGCACAGGGAACAAATCTAAGGGGGCGGCGAAAGCCAACACATTCTGGCTAGGCTTATAAATACCTTCGGGTAGATAGCCTAGTACCTACCTATGAACCTATGAACCTATGAGTGAGACTAGGGCCACACACTTGGGAAAATAAACTGTTGTACAAACTAAGCATTGTATTTGTAGCAAAAGAATACACATTAAACATATCATATTAGACCAGATGAAAATGTAGCATAAGTTTCACAAAAAAATTCCGCACTCTGATTCTTATAAGCATTCATAGGTCCTGATGTAGTGCACAACTGACATTAAAGTCATCACAGCCCTTTCTTTACTCTAGCAATCCTTAGCACATTACAAAAATTAGACCCCTGTTTGAAAGCCATCACAGCATTACAGTGCAACACAGCAATGTTATTCTTGCAGACTGAAGTCACTGAATTCTGTGGTTAAAAAATGATTATACCCTGAATTTGAGAAAACAGCATTTTCTCAACCCTATAAAATCCAAGATCATGACTGAAACACTAATTATAAATACCTGTTATGTTTTCTCAACAAAGTTATCAAGATACACCTCTCCTGTTTCACCTTGTTCCATTCAGGAGGTGAACTTCTTGATATCCATGTCTCAAGCACATAACAGCCTCCAAGGCTGATGGAAGGAAGAAGTTAAATGACAAGACACCACCTATGTACTGTAAGTAGAATTTATGTCAGCCACACATACAGTCTGCCATTGCATGGCATTCATAGTTTTTTATCACTCCACTTTTTTTGCTCCATAGCTCCTGAACAGATTGCAGAGAACAGGCAGCTGTGCAGGACTAGGAGAGAGCACCTGGATGGCATACTTGCTTTTGAATGCACAACTTTTAATATTAAACACTATAGATTCTGTTTCATCCAGTACATCATTCAAAAATCATTGCCATGTCTGTGATAACTTCCATAGTACAAAGGTAGCAGTATGACTGTTGAATGCTAGTGTGTGTGTGTGTGTGTGTGTGTGTGTGTGTGTGTGTGTGTGTGTGTGTGTGTGTGTGTGTGTGTGTGTGTGTGTGTGTGTGTGTGTGCGCATCTTGCTATGTAGACGAATAGCTCAAGATGTTAAGGTTGTGTTCTCCCATTATGATAATACGTGTAGGTTTAATTCCCACATCTGTGTTCTGATAATTTTGAAGTTGGCATGTCTGTCTCATAATACTAACTACATAACTAGATGTTGGAAATATGTATGAGCAATATTTTTTGAGCGTGGACATTTATGTCAAAGACACAGTCAATACATTTTGTTTCACTTATAGTATGTTAGGGGAACTGTTTGCGAGAAACATTTTTCTTAGTATATGCACATTTGTCTCAGACATCTCATTACTGTGTTTTGGACTACACCTCCTTTTTGGTTTGTCTAAATAATTCTTTGCCCATTTTAGAATACATGTCATGTTGAATATAGCACGTCTGCTGTAATTCACATTAGGCTAAAACTGAGAGCTCTGCATATTATTCTCACCCTCAAAATATTCTGTCAGAGCTGTCAGGATTGTTTAGTAGATTAGTTTTGTGTGTTTGCCTTAATCTACAGAGCTTTATAAAACTGACAAATACCTGGAATCCAGAGCAGAATTTGCATTGTAGTGTTTCTATTACATAGCTCATTAACTGCAAAACCTACAGTAATGGATTTTGCAATAACACACGCACACACGCACACACGCACACACGCACACACACACACACACACACACACACACACACACACACACACACACAGATCCATACTCCTTTAATGGACATTAAGCACCAGTGGTGATTGGTCAATTTTTCTCTCAAACTTTTTCTGCTAAGAAAAGGCTGAATGATTAGTTTTCTGATGAAGAACTTATGTTAGTCTGAAAGCTTGAGTAGCCATTTTTAAAAACATAACTTGTCCAGGTAAAAGATACTAATGCATTACATTACCTCTGTGTTCTAAGGTTTTTCACTCATGGGACAAGATCATTATTTCTCTTTTCTATTTTTACCTTCTGGCTGGCTACAGTGAAATAAATGTTGCCTGCAGTATTATGTTTCAGCTTGTTTCAAGTACACTCACAGCATCTGACACTAGAGACCCATAATTGTTTAAAAGTGCTCACAGTCAACTGCTTTCAAGCACATACTGCCTCATTCTCCCTCCAGCCAAAATAAAAATTTAATTGAGTATATATCTGATATCTGAATGTGCTCACTCATTCAATCAAATACACAAGCACATGCCTGCACATGCATGACAACAAAAAGACACAGACACACTCACACACAACATGCACTTATGCATACACACATAAGTACACAACATGTACTTGTGCATATACACATACAGTACAGACATACACTACAGATAGCATTCAAAATCACAGTCATTGTAAATTGTACACCAACTGACTGAGCATCCATAGTTTTCAAAGACAAACACCAACTCACCCCAAGAGTTAACATTTTTTTGCCTGAGTATATCTGCAGCGTTTTATTGCAATCATGTGAAAAAATACCCACAGCAATATATTTCAAGTAGTTCACAAGCCCACACTGACCATGATGATAAAAAAAGACAACCGTTTTAACTATAATCAAGTGACATCAAGTTAATTACTATCAAGCAAACTAATCCCACCTCCATGCCCCAAAAATAAAAATTTTTGTGACATAGTAGTCTTCTCCTATGAGGTCAGAGGTCATCAGCTGAGCCATTCAGCATCCATCAGCTGTTAAATAGCAATACAATGCTATGCTGAAGATGCATCACAGACTGGGTCATTAAGACAGCCGTGAAGGCATATACAGAACTTTATGCACCTTGTAGGCAGCACTGTACATCTATGACTAGAAAGCTGATGGAGCTGGACAAAACCCCTGGAATGCAAGCAATACTAAACTCCATCTCACCAGTAGATCCTTGGATCCATACCTCTAAACCTGTTAGAGCAATAAATCTGGACAAAGCCATCAACAATGGGAGGACAAAGGCCCAAAAATAGGGACACTTTTTAAATATTGCTCTTACAAACTTAGAAAAATGATATACTAACAGGTTTTGCATTAGCATGCATTTTCTGAATGATATGAAAGCTGAAACTCAAATGTCTGTCATTATTTTCTGACTTTAATCCTCAATGTTTTGCCAGTGATTTGCGAGAAAACCACAACTGTATGCATAATGGTCTAAAAATACGGGGCAAACATCTGGATATTCTGCAAAAATCTGTACAGTTGAGAGGTAGGATGGGGTGTGGGGTGGATCCCAGAACTGTCCACCAGCTGCCTTTACTGAATGAGTGTACAATTGCCTTCACTACATGGATATGAACACGATTGCTGTAAAATACTGGATGTTCATTAAATCATTGTGCATGCTTTAACCTACAGCTTTCTCACTATGCAACCTGGGGAAGTATATGGAGGTAGCAGATTTGAAGGCTTGCCTATGGAAGATGCAAACCTTGAATAAAAAAAAATTGTGATAAGGTGTAAAAAATGCAAGCATAGAGAGAGAAAGTGAGAGAGACATAAGCATGAATTAACCAAAATGACTGTAAATGTGCAGCTTGATGGCTCACTACAATTAACTTCAGTATGCATTATAATGTAATCATAAGAATAAAAAACATGTTCTGATGTACTTTGTTCTTGCAAAGAGAAAACATAACACTTTCTTGTACACCTGTAACTGTTTTATACGGTTTTATACTAGATGCACTCACATTTTTTGACAGAAGTCCTTGAAGTGAGCACTTAAATTAACTAGGGTCATGGCCAGTGTGAAAGTACAAGGTGCTTGTTTTGTCTGAAGTTTTGAGTCTGATGTTGTCATTTTTGCTGGTTGATTGAATATGCTACTTTCTTACATACAACTACTCCAGATGCAACTCATCTTTGCCTTCCATTTAGTCAAATCATATTAAGAATGTAGTAGAAAATGTAGAATCCCCACCCCTTCCCCTCACCTTGGTACCTGTTGTGTGGCTTCTATTTTCCCTTTTTTCTCAGGGAAAGGTCATTTATCTTGAATGAAATCAGGTCCTTTATGACTGGGGCCAGCAGGAAAAGGAAGGTCAGCCAGACAAAAGACAGCAGAGCATGAGTGAAAATGAAATGTAAACAGGACAAACTGTTGCACTTTAGCACTGCTATTATCGTTCCCTTTTAAACAAAGGATGTTGGGAGAATCAGTGTACTAACAAATGTACTGGATTTCATTGCAGTCTTTTCAGTTGCATTCTGCTTGTCTGGTGTGGAAACCAAAACCAAAGTTACTGTATCTTAATTAACTTGTATCTTGACTACTTGAAGGACATATTTAGCCACTCCTGACTCTGTTGAGGAAGTACAATAAAGAGGATGTTTCCAAATTCCCTTTTGCACAGTCACAGCATCTTTTTCACCTTTTCCCTTTATAAACATAGTTCAGTTAAGCAAGTCTGAGCAGAGTTTGTTAGGTCTCTTGTCACTGACCTTTTGTTAGTGGAAAACTACCTGATGGAGTATAAAGTGAGTGGAATAAAAGTGTTATATCACAAGCTTAATTGATGGTGCTAGCTAAGCTTCATGTAGTGTGTGTGTGTGTGTGTGTGTGAGGGGGAGCAGGGTATGTGGGTGTGTGTGTGGGGGGTCTGAATATGTGAATGTATGTGTGTGTGTGGGGGTGGGCAGGGTCTGTGTGGGGGGGTGAATCTGTGGATCTGTGTCAGTGTGTGTATGAGTGGGTGGATCTGTATGTGTTTGTCTGGGGGTCTGTGTGCATGAGTGTGTGGATTTGTGGGGATGTGTGGGATCTGTGGGTCTACGTGTGTTGTGTATGTCTATGCTTTCCTCTGTGCTATATTTCAGATTTCACCCGCATTACTTAGGTTCATAGGTTCATAGGTTCATAGGTTCATACTAGGCTATCTGCCCAAGGGCATTTATAGCCTAGCCCCATAATTATATGGCTTTTACCACACCTTTGGTTGAAAAAAACTATGCCTATCATTTTTCTGTGCCCAAGCAGTGACACTGACTGAAGTAATCCCCTGGTATCTATCGATCTCCCTCCCATTGGTCAAGATTCCTCTTGAACAAGGCCAGCCAGTCTGCTCTGCCTCCCACTGTTGATTTTTTTTTTGTTCCCACAGAGTCTCTGGGTGATGAATCTGTCCCTGTTCCCTCCGTATTTTGTATAGTGTTCAGGTTTAAGTTTCCGCCCTTTGTTTGTCTGATTTTGAGATTTTGATTTTTGAGGTAGGCATATTCATCAAATCTGGACATGGCCTGTGAGCACAAGGTCACCTCCTGAGCAAGCGGTATGAGGACTGAATAATGTTGGGTTCTTCTTTCAGGCAGACAGCATAAGACATTTTTGAGACCCTTTTTCTTTTTGGTGAGGAACTTTAGGGCCTTAAAGCTGCATCAGTGTCTGGTCAGAGATACATTCGCGGGGGGGCATACTGCCAATCATTAGGTCTGTGGGTAGGTACAGGGGACGATGGGCTCCTCCCTTCCTCTAGATAATTGAATCCCTTCAGATTGGATCAGGTAGAAGGTTTCCTAGGTTTTTTAGCAACATGAGTGTCAAGCGAAGACTACTACAGACTTGGGTCCCCAGATCCTGAGAGCTTTGTGTGCTCAGTGGATTGTCACCTATATGGTAGCTAGGGGTAACCTTGTTTTCGAAGGGTATGTTCTCATTTTTTTATATTTTAACTCCCAGGCCATTTAACTTCAGGCCATGGCTCTGTGGTCAGCCCTTCTGCTTCTGTGAGGATGTGTCTGTGTTGATTGTTTGCTATAGCCCAGTTGCAGTCTGCAAACTTTGTGTATAACCCAACCAACTTTGTCACCTGTGTTTGCTCTAGATGCCCGATGCCGAACAAAAGTGGACCAGGGACCCAGGACTGAGCCAACACACTCCCTGAGACTGACATTGTGTCAGACCGGCTGACCCGACCTGTGACCCTGTGGGTTCTGTGCTGCAGCCATCTTGCAGCCCATCTTGTGATACATTCAAAGCTGATTAGTGTTTATTAGATGGGATGAGTGGGGTATGGTGTGTGTTTGTCGTGGTAGGTCGTCCAGGTGAGTATGGGCTGCCTGGCCCTCATCAATGGCCTTGGTGACTGTCGAAAAAGTCAGCCTCGTTTCCGGGCAGGATCTTTGTTTGCAAAAGAAACACTGTGTTGAAAAAAGTCTGCAAGTTCCCCACCCTTTGTTATTTATTCGTATATATATGATCATGGCTTTGATCCTAAGGCTTGTCAAGCTAATGGGGCATTAATTTCAGGGTGTGGATTAATGGCCATGCAGGTCTGTGGAGGTGCAGCCCGCCCTCCTATGGAGTGCGTATCCTGAGGTGAGGGGCCTTGAGTTGGGCTGAGGTATCCTGAGGAACTGCTATCCTCGTTCAGTTCATGGCTTTTGCCGGGGGAATTCATCGGTCCCATGGATGCTGTGTTTTGCCTTAGTGAGGGCAGTTCTCACCCCATGTGTGAGGAGATTTTGGGGGGAGCTACAATTGGAGGGAATAGATATCTAGATTTTTGGGGGAAGGGGGAGAAGGAAGCACTGAACCTGTCAAGTTTGTTGTTAGTGTGTGTAGCCAATTTAATTAGCACATCATGTTAGACTAATAATTCAGCAATCATGGAGTTTCCTTCTAGGTTTCCTACATTAGCTAAGTAAGGCCTTATGATTGTCTTTAGAGTCCTTGGCGATTTTTCTCTCAAAATTTGCCTTTTTTTATTTTAAATTTGCCTTAGCGTTTTTTATGGATAGCTCTTAGTTTTTCTTACCTTTCAAGGATCTATCTTACCTTTCAAGGATTTTGCTCTATCTTGTTGTAGCTTCCTCCTTTTGTTGTAGAAGAGCTTGTTTTATGGCTGGGGTCCACCAGACTGGGAGTCTTGCCTTTGTTTGGGATTGGTTTTGTTTGGTGCAGCTGATCCTGTGCCATGCAGTCCTGTTTGTAGACCGGCAAGGCATTTGAGTTGAGTAATGTTTAGTACTGTCAGGGGGGCCTTAAAGGAGACCACACTAGTTTACACAGTGTGAAATCGGCTGAAATGAAGTTTTTGAGAAGATTTTCAATGTGGTCTTTGTTTGAGGATGAGACATCCAGCGAGATTAGTTTTATGATTAGATTTCATAAGTGGTATACCATCTCTACCCACATTTTCGGTGTTGATTATTAGATGATGAGATAAAGTATGTGTTCCTGAACTGGGTGAATATGCTAGTTGTTCTGTGGTGGCTGGTGTTGTTTGATGAATCTTTGGGTTATGAACTCCAGTTCCGTGGTGTTCAGTCTATATTAGTCCCCTTGAAGTCACCTAGTGAAGTGGTGTTTAGAAGGAGTTATCCTCAATGTTTTCAGGAAGGCCATATGAGTATCCCCTCCAATGGAGGGTGGAGTGTAACATGAGGTTCCTGAGTTTGAGTCATCTGGAAAACAACGTGTTTAGCGTGTTTTATAGCAGGGAGCTAGTTAGAAATGACTTAAGCAGCAGCTTGTAGAGATAGAAAACAAATTGCAAATCTTCAATTATAGTAAAAGACCTGGGGCAAAAATAAGACATCATGTAGGAGAAACAGACCAAAACAGAACCTAAAATATTGGACATGTCTGTGTTTCTCTTTGCTCATAGAACATTACATTTTCTGGACTACACATCTGTTCAAAGATATGTTTCTAATTTAAGTGCAGAAAAGGACCACTAAAGTTTGTATGAGGGAAAAATTCATCTAGCCACTAGTCAAGTTTTCCTTCCATTAAGTATTTTGAAGATGGAGGAAAATTTAATAAGAAAATAATACTCATTGCTGTGCTGATGAGGTGGGCTTAGAAACTATAAACCAGTCTAAAATTTGAGGCTTGGCAACTACGCATATGGGACTTGCTAAAAACCCCAAATCTTTTTCATTTCAGAGCAATTAAGTACATCCCAGCTTTGCTGACTCCAGCAAGCTGCTTAGCTTTGTTTTATTACCCATTTCCTTTTCCCAGCACCAGTGGTAACTGTTTCTCCTAACACTTACAAAAACATACTGTTATCATGCCACCGAGGGGCTACCGCAAACAAGTGCCAGTCAGTGCAATTCAGATCATGCACAAAATGTACATAAAACAGGCTCACACTGAGCTGAAAAATGCTGTTGTACTTAAACATTTATGTGGAGCTTAATTAAAAACATCCATCTGTAATTTAATAGTTCCCACAGAGCAGAGACACTAAGTCTGGCTGCGTTTGGTTCTTGACAGTTAACCCTTAAATGCAGACCTTGAGCTCTGTTCTTAGAATATTCTTTTTCTTCTTTTGACTTGGCATTGTACATTCCCCTTGGTTTCCAGAAGACAGATATTTAAAGAGAAGAATTTTCTTATCAGAATTCAAACTGCATTACTGATTTCAGAGAAACTGCTTTGAAAAAAAAAATACAACAACATTCTGCTGTGCAAGGAATGAGATGACAAACTTTTTATATTAATTATAAAATAGATTTCTGAAATGTACCATATAATGGATGAACTGGTATAAGGAATCGCCATGATGCCTGAATTAGATTAAAAGACTAATAAAGATGATACTGCGATATGAAAGAGTTTACAGGCATCCACCTCCTCAATCCCCTCCTTGACAGCTGCAAAACATTGAATCATAAGTCATTTTCTAAAAACACCACTGAGTCATTGTCGCTTTCACTTGAATTCCACTCAGCTGAAAGGGTTCATGTAAGATAGCCTGTCATGCTGTTTACTATGTTTTCTTGGTTAGAATACATCTTTCAGTGTATATATAAATCATTCAGAAATAGTTTTATTTCTTTACTTATTTCATTTTATTTTAGTTACAGAGGCAGACTTCTGATCACAGAAAGACCAATTGCAGGTTGGGTTGTAACAAAAATGAATAACAATTACAACTGATAAGGAGACCAAACTAGTCACAAATAACAGTGATATGATATGCAAGGAATCAGAGGAGTAGCAAGAAAAAAGTGAATAGTAGGTTTTATTTTATTTACTTAGATGGTGTTAAGTAGAGTATGCCGAATCTGCTTTTTCTTAGACATGCGCACATGAACACATGAATCTGCAGAGGACTCAGAACGCAGCTGTTGAAGGTATGTGGTGATGATTAGATAAGATAGAACATATGGCATCATTTGTGCCCAGTGACAGGGAAGGATACCTTTAACTGACTGCTGTCAAGTTGGATGAGATACTCATACTTTCATAGATACCAGCTTAGAAAAGGATCACTAGGCCTCTGCATTTGAATCACTTTTGCTACTTAATGCAAAATCCATAGATCTATTTTCTTTCTCATTTTCTTATTTGTAATGTCTCAGGTTTTAAATTTCCTCATCACCTAACACTGTTCTGGAAGTCACTTTTATGCACCTTTTTCTTTTTCTATGAAAAAACATGTTTCCTTGTGCTACTTTTTACTTAAAAACTTCCAGATTTGCAATAAGCATGCTTATATATATATATATATATATATATATATATATATATATATATATATATATATATAGTCAAAAATATATAATTTGTTATTTTTACTGTTAAAATATGGAGCCATTTATTTCCTCTCAGTATCTACGGCCATACTTTCTGAGGTCCTACGGTGTAGTCTGAAATAGGTTCATAGGTAGGTACTAGGCTATTGGCCCTTGGGCCTACATAAGCCTACCCAAAAAGGTACCCTGGCTTTCGCCACCCAAGAAAATTATTTTCCTGTGCCCCTGTTGAGCAAAGCCACAGAAGTGATCCCCAGGGTGAATTTCCTATTCCCCATCCAATCATCAAGACTGCTATTGAGTAGCTTTGTTTGATATAGCTAGGTAGTTTGTTCCAGAGTATGGGAAGTTTCTGGGACAGGAATCTATCCCTCCAGCATGTTCTGTTTATTGTGGTGACAAGGCTTAGGTCCCTAGAGTGTGTCGCTCGGAGGGATTGGGATTTCTTTAAGTGGAGCATGTCCAACAGCTCTGGGTTTCACATAGCTTTGTATGTTAGGCAGAGATCACCTCTGAGTAGGTGATATGCGATGGAGTAAAGCTGGAGTTTTTTGAGACGGTCTATGTAGGCCATCTGTTTGAGGCCGGTAATCCTCTTTGTGAGGTATTTCTGCGGCCTTTTCAGTTATTGTAGATGTCTTGTGAGGTACATACCTAAAGGGGAGTTGTACTCTATAATGGGTCTAATGAGTGATGAGTAGAGGGGAACAATGACCCCTTTTTTCCTGGATGAGAAACCTTTGTAATGGGGCGTGCCACATAGAAGGATTTCCTGACTACTGTGGTGATGTGAATATCAAAGGAGAGACTACTGTCCACCTGTGTCCCAAGGTCTCTTATCACACTTTCAGTGTTAAGTAGACTACTGCCTATGTGGTAGTTCATGGGTACAGAGTTTTTACCAAAGGGGATGATAATGCACTTTTTGGCATTGAACTTGAGGCCAGGGCTTTGACACCAAGCATCTGTCACAGTGAGGCCTTTTGTAGGATGTCCACATCATTAGGAGTTTTGATTATGGCTCCTAGTTTGCAGTCATCTGCGAACTTCATTAGCCAGAGACCTTCTCTGTTAGCCTGTACTTCAGAGAAGTAAATACCAAACAGCAGAGGACCCAGGACTGAACCCTGTGTTACTCTGCTTGTCACTGTTCTGAAGTTAGATTTGGAATCTGCTACTTTCACAGTGTGGGTTCTGTCAGTGAGCCAGTTGGCAACCCATCTTGTGACATAGGGATTTATACCTAGTTTAGTGAGTTTATCTATAACCAGAGTGGGGGATGATGTTGAAAGCCTTGGTGAGATCTAGATATGCTGTGTGAACCACCTTACCCTTGTCTATGGCTTTGGTGACTGCTTCAAAGAAGTCTATCAGATTTAGGAGACATGATCTGCCTTTTACAAACCCGAATTGGGTGGGGTCCAGAGTCTGGAGATTACCAATGTCTTTGTTTATAAGTTCCATGATGATACGTTCCATGGCCTTGCAGACCAGGCTCGTCAGGCTAATGGGGTGGTGGTTCCCAGGGTCTGTGGTGGCTCCCCCTTTGTGGAGTGGGATAACCATCACTGTGTGCCATTCAGTGGGCACAAAGCCTGAGGTGAGGCTATGACTGAACATGGTACTTAGGTGTTGTGCCAGATTGTTCTGTAGTTCATGTAGAACACAGCCTGGGATGTTGTCACGTCTCATGGATGATGTGTTCTTGGCTTTGGAGAGTGTGGTTTTTATCTATGCAGCCATGATTACAGGAACTTTGCATTCTTCCGGTATAGAAATGGGCCCTTTAGTGGGGTGAGACGGGGGTACAGTTAGCACTGAATCTATCCAGCAGGATTTTGGCAATATCAGTTGGTTCTGTATATTTAGTGCCATTGTGCTATAGCTCAGAGCAGATCTTAGTGTTGCCATTGAGATTCTTGAGAATGCTATAGAATACTTTGTGGTTGTCTTTAGAATCAGTGGAGATTTTGTTTTCATAACTAGCTTTGGAGGATTTTATGAGGGATCTCAGCTTCTTACTGAGGCAGACCAGGGAGTTCCTCCAATCATGGGATTTTACTCTTTTTTGCAACAGTTTCTTTCTTCTGTTGTAGAGTATTTTTATGGCAGGGGACCACCAGATTGGCTTCCTTTTTTGGAGGATTGCATCTTGGTTCTGTTAGGGATTGCATGATCCATGCACTTGTGTAAGTCCTTATAAAGTGCATTTGTGTAGGATTCTGCAGTTGTACCTCGATTGTCCATCTGCATGGGTGTCATAAAGTTTGCTACTTCTGTCATATGAAGCGTGAAGTTGACTTTGGAGAATTTTTTTACAGTGGATTCCCTAATGGGGGGTGAGGGCGGGATGTGGATATCTAGGGTGATTAGCTTGTGGTTGGATCTGACCAACGAGGAATTGACCTCTGTTGTGGAACACCAGTCGCCCATGTCAGTAATGACCAGGTCTAGGATATTGCTGGCCCTGGTGTGGGTGTGGATAAGTTGATCCAAAGCATTGGAATTTATGAATTCCAGAAAATGTTGGGCTTAGGCTCAGGATTGCATTTATTGCTGTTCTCTAAACTGAATCCGTTCTTTCTGTTTTCACTGAGGTATTTTTCACATAAGGACATCATAATCCAAAGGAAGTCACAACAGTGACATTATTAACAGGAGGCATTACTGCCTCCTTTCTTCTGAAGGTAGCAATTGTTTGCATGAGTTTGTGTATCATACTCACAAAATATAATGTGGATAGGAAAAGATACAACTGGCTGTAGAGTCAGATCTTCCAACCCAATACCTTACAGTCTGTAAAGTTGACATGTTATAAATGTTTTCCCACTTGAATGAAAAGAATTACCCCTGCATGGACTTAAAGGGAAAATCTATCTTAACCTTTGCACCCCCACCTTCACAGCCCCACGACATACAACTTCAGCACATTAAACAGAAAAATATTTTATTTTTGTTTCAGTTCTGATGTATGACTTCCTGGTATGAAGTGGCAGTCAGTCACCTATAAAAGTTTAACTGTTACACTCTCCTTCTCCAGAGCTTCCCCAGTACCAATCCAAATTTTTTTTTTTGTTCCAGTATTTAAGAAACAAACATGCAGACAGACAAAAAACTGAGTGAGTAGGACTGCTGTGCTATATGGATCAATCTCAGTGCAGGAGCATATTTACATTTTGTAATTAATGATCATATAGTTTAGCACCAAAATGTCAGATGGCTTGCATAGTCTGAAAACAAGGATTGTCTAACTAGGTTTGCAAATTATTAAACCATTCCATCCGCATCTGAATTGACCATCCTCAGTAAAATCACTTCTAAATGCTTTATATAATCCCTTTTTCTGCATAGAAGAGATTCATACATTTCTTAGCTTCCTTATGTCCCTAGCTCTACCTTGAATCTTTGCCCTTTTCAAATTTGTTATTATCACCTACAAAAGACAAGATAATTGGCTTTAATAATTGGCTATGTAGCTGGTGTCATTCTAGGAGAAGCCTGTATGTTCCAGCTTGTGATGAGATAGCTGACAAGCCTTCCTGCTTTACCAGGGATGGTCTGTACCTATCTTACTAAAGCTTTCACATTCTGGCTAAAGTCTCTGCTGCCCCCATAGTGCAAGCAGAATCCATTTGAGGGATATTAGAACCCAGTAAATTTGAATCTGCAATACATTAATGGAGCTCGACACATCCCTGCAACTTGAAAACATCCTTATATATGTAGTCAGAGAGTCATGGTTTCTGAGCAATGAAAGATTTCTGAGTATTATGCCTATTGCATATTCACAGCTACTGGCAATTGTAGAGGAGCATCAGTATTTGTCAAGGATATCATCATGTAGATTGCCTTTAAACCATTACATTAGAGATTTGACATTGGGTGGTATTGGTCCTCCACATTTAGAATTATATTCCTTATCCTCAATTGTTAGGACAATAATTTATTGGTTAAATAACAATTATAATGCCAAATGGAAAGATATTCAGGGAGGTATTTGGTGTAAATCCAATAATTTAACAAAATAATATAATACTAAAATAACTACTAATAAATGTAATTGGTTAGTGAAATACTTTTTTATAGAAAACAAAACAAACCACTTAATTCTTATTATATTAATACTATAATAACCTCCTTTAAAATTTTCATTTTCAGGAACCCTGAATATAAAGCATGGGTTTTCTTTGTATTTCCAATTGCCTATACTCAAAATAGTACTAATACATTTAATGTAACAATAATGACTAAATTTACAGACAAAAACCTGTTATACTCGTATTAATTACTAGATAATGGGAAGCTACAAAATGTTGAACATATCATTAATAAGTTTGAGTTAAGCAAAGATGTGGTTAGAAATTCAAAATTGTAGACAATTAGTTCAACATAAGATTAATCTAATGCAAGGGATGTTAGAAATTAGTTCAACATAAGATTAATCTAATGCAAGGGATGTTAGAAACTCTTTCCACAGATGCATTGATTTGTTTATTATTCTAATGCACCAGAATATAATTGGAAAGGTACTTCTATCTAAAACATATGAGGTACTTAAGAAATCAACAGTATGTCACAGAGAGCTATTGAGATTATTTTAGACGTGTTAATAATAACTACCCAGTTGAAGATGATAAAAAAAATAATTCTCCAATCTTCAAAACAAACTACTTCATCACTAAGGTGGAGGATATTTTCTTGGAAGTTCTTAAACAGAACCTTTATCACACCACATAAAGTTGAATAGATGTATAATAAAGACATAAGATGCTGGAGATGTAAACTAAATGTTAAAGCTGACTGGCAGCATTAAAACATATTGGAATAATATGAATTCTCCTTTACAGTCTGTTTTTAATGATAAATGTATGCTGAACAAATCTCTTATTTTATTTAATACACCTATTCCCACTTGTATCATAAAAATATAATACCCTCTTTTATAGAGTATCTTAACATTAGCAAGAAAAGTAATCCCCAAGAACTGGAAGAATCAGATGACTCCTACTATGAAGGAATTTGGACACTTTCTAACTGAAGTTTGTCATCTTAAACTTATCATGATCAAGACAAGAGCATCTAGAATCACCTCCTCATATAATATATGGTTGAAATTCAAAGAACTGCTGGATAAACAGACTTTAATAATTAACTAATAACTGCTCTTGCCACATTTCTTTTTCTATTTAAAAAGTTTTGTTTTATAGTAGACACCATTGTGAATAGTTATTTTAGGTGTTATTATTGGGGTCTATTTTATATATTCGAACACTTAAATGTTCAAATCACTAAAGATCGAACTTTAGTGATCAAACATTTAAATGTTTGAATATTTTAAAAAATTAAGAAGAAAAAAACTAAACAAAAAAAAAAATAAAGAGTGTAAGCAGGCTGTGCCCCCCACACCCCCCGCTACTTAAATATACCAACTCCAAGATCGTGCTACAGTGTAGGAATGGGAAATTTTCCATTTCTGCACTGTAGCACACTAAAGTGCGATCTCGGAGTTGGTATATTTAAGTAAAGAGGGGTGTGGAGGGTGCAGGGGGGTTTGCCCCCTGCTTACACCCTTTACTTTTTCTTTTTTCTTTGTAAATATTTATTTTTAATATATTCATACATTTAATTGTTCGATTACTAAAGTTTGATCTTTCATGATTCGAACAATTAAGCATTCGAATATATAAAATAGACCCTTATTATTGTTCTTTTAGATATGCATATTTGTTTTGTAATATTTCTATTATATATTTATGTTTTGTGGTTAAAATGTTCAATAAAAACAGTTGAGAAAAAAAGGATATCATCACTTCATGACAAATTCTTTGGGATGCCACATTTGAACTCCTACATCACCATAAAAAAGACTAATTACTGCATCATAGCTTGTCACAGAGCACACTTCGTGTCCCCAAACGAAGCACAATCAATATCTTAACACATTAGATGAAATTCCATTTAACTACAACATATTTCTACTGGAGGCTTCAACTATTCATCAATAAACTGGTTGACTTGCACCGCCAATGGTTTGCATGCCTAAGACTTCCTTGAAATTATAAATGCTAAGTCTCATTTACAAATTATTAACCAAGCTACTGGAAGAATCAATATCCTTGAGCTAGTCTTTATAAGTATGATTAATTATTTCACATCACTATATGTACCACTCTGCCTTGTTAAATCAGACTAAAATTAGTGACTATTTCCTTTACAACTGGTGATACTTCTCCTGTAAATATATCTGTCTTTATAGAACTCTTTAAAGCAAACATTTCTTAGTTACCTGATGACCTAAACACATTTCACTTTAATCCCCCCCAATGGATGGCATTGCTAAAGTTGCTACCTATGCCTCTGGTTTTAACTCCATTTAGGTAGCTATATTGATAAGGCAGTCCCTATCCACACAAAATATAATGAGAAATTTGAAAACAAACTCCTGTTGTAAACTACTTGTGAAAATAAATTATGTAATGAGAAAAATTGCTTAATACTTATAAGAGGTTGCATTTTCAAGCTGAGCATGAACTTAAAATTGCAACTAACGCAAAACTAATTGCAGATTTTTTTCTTTAACAATGCCAGGAAGTTAAGAACTAATACTCAACAATGTTCAGAAATACTCCACACTAATACTGTCCATGCTAACCCAAAGAAATGCTTAGTAACCTAGCTAACACATTTAGTGCAAATTTTATGTACTTACATTTATAGCTATTGCACACATTCCACAATCACAGACACCCCCTTTAATTACTATGGAACAAGTTCTCTCTCTGCCCTTTCAAAAGCTAAAAACATATTATTCATTGGTACAGATAATACTCTAGGTTCTGTGACTATCAGTGCCAAATATGGGCTATGTGAACCCTCACTTATCCTCTTTAATTTAAGCCTCTGCACTGGTTACTTTCCCAAAGCCTAGAAAGCAGCCATTGTAATGCCATTACACAAAGATGGCCCAACCATGAACCCTGGTAACTACAGACCTATAAGTCTCATGAGCTTCACATGTAAAGTGATGGAGCATATTATCTCAGAACTCATTAATCTGGACATTGAATATATCTTAACCCTGGACCTCACCAATTTGGCTTTGTTGAAGGAAGGTTCTGCTGCTCTAATCTCATTAATTTCTTTGAAAAGGTAATCAAAGCAATGAATAGTGGTTATGCAGTACATACAGCAGATCTTGGCCTGGCCAAGGCATTTGGCACTCTTCCCATGTAGGCATTATTGACAGACTTGTTAATAATAATATAAATCTTTATGTTGTGCAGTAGATAGCTGACTGTTTGTCTGGCAGGATCCATATGGTTAGAGTCATACGTGCCACTTACGAAAGAAAAACGTTACCAGTAGCATACCACAGAGCTCAGTGTTGGGTCTCTCCTATTTGGCATCTATTTCCCAAACCTTCAGGCCAGCACTCCTAGCCTATGGATACCTATGATTGCAGAAGACTATAAGATATTGTTATTCAGTCTTCCACTGATGCACAATTGCTTCAACATGGATTATAACATGTTATCAGTTAGTACAAGGACAATAGCCTAAAATTAAATGTGAAAAAATATAGGATAGTTCATCTTTTTCGTATGCAATATAGGTGACAGATCCTTCCAGTCAGACACTGTTATAAGAGAGCTAGGTACTTTTGTTAATATTTCCTTATTGTTTGAATAGCATTTTTCTACAGCAGCTCAGAAAGCCTTCTATCTCTCTCATTGAATTTCTAATAACATATTCACCAGATGCAAATAAATCTAAATATCACTTTACTAGTATCCCTTAACACTGATTATTGAATATAATGTAGCTTTGACATACATTTTTCTAACTAGAGAGACCTTGGAGATTCATAACTACAAAGATCAGTGGCCTCAAAAATCTTAGATATTAGGACAAGCCTACAGCCCTCTCACTATACTCAGTCTCTTATAGACTCTGTGGACCCTTTTGAGCCATGAAAGATCAAACTCTCTTTTACCTCTTATTCCTTCACATAATAAAATGGTACCTCAAATACCCAGTTAAAGGAAATAAACCTTCATCAGCAGATAAATAAGGCATGGTGGTGTGATTGTTTCATGTCACAAATAACCTTAACCGCTGGAAACAAACTTCTATTGCATGTCAAAGAAAGTAGCTCTTCGGCACTTTCTAGGCAAACCTAGACAACTGGATTGGCAGCCTTAAGTTCTCCCCTGTTCAATCTTGCCTTGTCCTCCTTCAGACTTGAAGGGAAGTTTTGATTGTTTTTTTTTTTTTTTGGGCTAGGCTTGTAATGGTCTGCAGACTACCTGTACAGTACTTACTTATGAACCTATGATCATAAATGCGCATCATTATCATCTTCTTTCGGCTGTTCCCGTTAGGGGTCGCCACAGCGGATCACCTGTTTCCATTTCTTCCTGTCCTCTGCATCTTGCTCTGTCACACCAACCACCTGCATGTCCTCTCTCACTACATCCATAAACCTTATCTTAGGCCTTCCTCTTTTCCTGTTACCTGGTAGCTTCATCCTTAGCATCTTTTTCCCAATATACTCCACATCCCTTTTCAGCACATGTCCAAACCAACGTAATCTTGCCTCTCTGGCTTTGTCTGCAAACCTTCCAACCTGGGCTGACACCTCTAATATACTTATTCCTAATCCTGTCCACCCTCATCACACCCAGTGCAAATCTTAACATCTTTAACTCTGCCACATCCATGTAAACAGTAAATTACCTGATGTTGAGACCCTTCTGTCTTTGAAAACATCTACATCTGTGTAGTTACTGAAACCTCTTTTAAATGTAAAGATAGCCCTCCCTCTATACTGATGTTGTACTCTTTTCAAACTTTCAGTCCCAGTGGTAATATGGTGGCATCTCCATACTTGCTAATGATCATATTACCTTCAGGCAATCACTAGGGACTCACAAACTGAAATTGGTAAACTACAGATCACTTTAGGTAATATTAATTATCAACTAATGACTTGTTATAGAATACCTTCTTTGTCCCCTGATGACCATGTAAGATTCCTCAGTGTTCTAAATTATCTCTCTGATAACAAAAACTCACTTATTTTGAGTGACTTTATCTACCCTTCAGTACACTGAGACATATATACCTCCAATGCAGGAAATGCACAAAAAGTCCTAGACTTGATAAACAGAAATTTATTTGAGCAGCTGGTGAATAAGACTACTAGAGGGCACATCCGTCTTGACCTGATTCTTACAAATATGGCACTTCTTGCACTAATCCTCTAGTGTCTCCTTCTGCAGTGAAGTCTGACCATATATTTGGGACCTTGGAATATCTATGAATTTACGAATCAATATAGTGAAATTGCTTGCAGAATTCAGAGTCTGTTCTTTCCACTCCTATTAACTCCTAAAAATACTTTATCATTCCAGAGCAGTTTATTCTATATTTGTTTACATGTCTAAACTATTTTAACTTATTTACTGGTTCTTGTTTTATTTTTTCTTTTCATGTTATCCTTGCAGTCCTTAGTAGAGTTATTGCATCTGTCTCCAAGGTGAGTTATGAATCTCTGAAATGTATATGTGACTACACTGTTTCTGATATAGCCTGATTCTTCTTCTTCTTCTTTCGGCTGCTCCCGTTAGGGGTCACCACAGCAGATCAACTGTCCATTTCTTCCTGTCCTCTGCATCTTGCTCTGTCACAACAACCACCTGCATGCCCTCTCTCACCACATCCATAAACCTTATCTTAGGCCTTCCTCTTTTCCTGTTAGCTGGCAGCTTCATCCTTAGCATCTTTTTCCCAAAATACTCTGCATCCCTCCTCAGCACATATCCAAACCAACGTAATCTTGCCTCTCTAGCTTTGTCTCCAAACCTTCCAACCTGGGCTGACCCTCTAATGTACTTATTTCTAATCCTGTCCATCCTCGTCACACCCAGTGCAAATCTTAACATCTTCAACTCTGCCACGTCAAGCTCTGACTCCTGCCTTTTTGTCAGTGCCACTGTCTTTAACCCATATAACATATCTGATCTCACTACCATCATGTAGACCTTTCCTTTCACTCTTACTGGTACTCGTCTGTCACAAATCACTCCTGACACACTTCTCCACCCACTCCACCCTGCCTGTACTCTCACCATTACTCTGAGCTATTGATCCCAAGTACTTAAACTCATCCACCTTCACCACCTCCTGCTGACCTTCATTCCTCTTCTCTCTAGAGCATATCTCCACCTCTCCAGCGTCTCCTCCACCTGTTCCCTACTCTCACTACAGATCACAATGTCATCTGCAAACATCATAGTCCACGGGGTCTCCTGTTTTATCTTGTCTGTCAACCTGTCCATCACCATTGCAAATATAGCCTGATAATACTGGAAAACATTGTTAGGCTACAAAGTGCTTAACAAACTACAAAAATAGTTGCCACTTTTCGTGAGAAATCTGCATGGATATAAAAATTTCAAATGCAATGAAGATGAATATGCCTTGATTTTATGATGTATTTAAGTGCAGTAAACTACATACCTCTTTTTGCATTTAATACATTAAAATAGTTGAACAACTTGCCCTTAGCTTGTTAGTAATTTTGCCGAAGAGCAGCTAAGTCATTTGTCTTTCTGTTCTACTTGTTTAATTGCTTAATTCAGGTGTTTACCTTGGCCTTATTCTTCCTTTCAGCTAGGCCTTCTGTTTATCTGGTTTCACTTTTTTCCCTCTATCTCAGTCCCTGTCTCTCTCTCTGCTCTCTTCACCATTGCTAATTTAAAGTAAATTATCCCTTTGTGATGATGCATGCTCCTAGAATTCAGATAAGGAAACAAAAGCAGACAGTAGAAGTTACTCGGGAATACAATAAACACCCCAAACTGAAAGGAGAGGTACAGCTTTTTATATGCTAAATTATTTTTGTGGGCAGAAAAGAAAATGCCTGGAGAGAGCATGATATTATTGCAATGTGGCAATGTAAAGGATTGCCAGAAGAACATTATTTAATAATTTAATTACTGTAGTTCATTTTCATTATTTGGCTATTGAAAGACAACATTTTATAGGATCATTTGTAGCTAAATAACAATTTGCTTCTTTTGCCTCATTAACATTACACCATATAGTCCTTAGTTCATGTCACCACACATTTTTCTTGGTTTTAGAGAACTATATTAGGTTTATTTAGTCTCTCTGTTTTCATGACTTTTCTAGATGTGTTTCTCCTCTAACCTTCAAAACTATCAAGCCTCATTTCCCAGTGGGACATTCTTCTTTTTTTATGGACCTTTGAGGGGACAGGGTGAGGAAGTGGAGAGCAGGAGGTGACATCCAACATACTACAGGGATTAGGCATTGTCTGCTTGGTCTTTGCTTCCTCTTTCACTGGTGGCCCAACAAGCATGCCATTGACGTGGGTTAGGCATCACTGACCCAGTGGCATTTGCATCATTGCATGCACATGCAAATATCAAGCAGCACTTTAGTTAGTTAGTTAGTTAGTTAGTTGCCCTTTGTGGACCTGGTTAGTATTTCTGCTTGGAAACCTAGATTAATGCAACAATCCTTATGCTTCCTTAGTTTATCATGCAATTTCCATGGGTAGTTAGTAGTGCAGCAGTTTGGACTACCCTTCTCTGCCAACTTTGGCAAACTGGCATAAGCTGCTTATTCCCACAATGTCCACTAAGCCCTGGATCATATTCAGGACTTAAACCAGTTTAACTTCGGCCTACAGCGTTTTCATTGAAATGGGGTTAGGGAGTCATACACTGCTCTACACAGATTCTCATTGCATTTCTGTTATGAAGGACAAGACACTGCAAGTGACTAACAATGATTTAGATAAAAACTAAGATTCTCAGATACTAATCAGCATTAGTTTAATTTAATCTGCCTACTTATAGGCACAGTGATTTCAATTTGCAAATGCAGAACTTTAGCAAACTAATAATAGCATATGCTATAAATACAACAAATACACTTGGTCTGATGAATAAGTAATCTGTTAAGAATGATGAATTTTATAAGATTCATTCATTTACCCTTGTGCAGGCAGTCCAAGCTGTCCAGTTCAATTTGATCTCTACACCCCCCCCAAAAAAAAGCATCAACAATTCAAATATGTTGACCTTATTTAAAATCTGCTTTTTCTACAACTAATGCTTTTCTCTAGTTCTTCAAGTGCAGAACTTTTTTTGCTCCATTCTCATTTAGCTTGCCCATACTGAGCTCATCTTAAAAGGTTTCTATGGATCTCATTTATTTTTCCTTATTACTACCTTAATACTATGCATTTTCCTTTACTTATCTGTTTCTTAGATGCACGCAGAATCTGATTGCAGCTGTAGGATGATATATCTTCTGATGACTATATAATATGTTTAATCTATACCATTGTTCAGGGTTTAGGTAGAATTTCTCCTAACATAATAGTATTTTATGTATTATATATGATTTTTAACCATTCCATAGGTAGTGGTTTATATAATTATCTATATGCATCATCAGGATCTGTAGATTTTTTATCTTGTGTCCTTTTTAATGCATTTGCATGTCATTCTATTTGCCAGAAATGTTTCCCTTTTTGTCTTCTAGTATTATTTGCAAGCATATACCCCCTGATTCACGAATCCTACATGTAAGACTAAATAAGTCTTACTCGGAGACTGCAGTTGAATGGTATGATGTCAGCGTGCCATGAATATTCATGAGGGCATGCTGACTCAACCGTAAGTCTAACACGGACCGTGTAGGAAAGCAGGGGGCATGTCCGACTGCCGAGCAGTCTAAATGTCCATGCTCCTGCAAGGGTTAGAAAAGAAAAATGTAAACACAGAAGAGCGAGTCCATTCAAATGTCCATGCACCCAACACCACACTCCCTGACATTATAAACCCCTATCACAGTTATAAAAAGTAAAACATTAATTTTATTTTTTTTATGCTCCGAAAATAGCTGCCCGTATTTGCGCATGTGTGCATGGGTGTGCCCATTGCTTAGCTGCAGTTAGCAATCCCAACATGGAAGAGCATAAGAAAGAATGTTTATGCAAATCACACGCAATAGTATAATGGTAGAGTGTTTGCACAAAGAGGAGGCATTCACGGTTCGAGTCCCACCACTCCCCTTCCTATTTATGTTTTAAATCAGTATATGAAATAATACCTGACATAAATGATTAAAATATTACTAAAAAGCAGTGAAATGGCCTATGTATCAATGAACAAAATATATATTTTTAAAGGATCCTGATATATAATTGCCCGTAGTTAAGCAGTGCTTTACCCAGTGCAATATAGGTGCCAGTAGTTCGTTAGCGCTTTACCCAGCGCAATAGAGTTGCCCATAGTTAAATAGCGCTTTACCCAGCGCAATCGGTTTGTGCGGACGTGCGCGCCGTGCCAACCAGCGCACCATAGGGCAATGTGGAGCAACGTAGAGCAAAGTTGCTTAAACACAGCCACACCCCCTAGCCTGTCTGGACAGTATTAAAATAAAATGAATGACAAGGTTCGATCCCAGGACTCTGTGCATCATAATCAAAGTACTGAACCAATAAGCCATGACAGCTTAGGAGAAACAGCCACTGTTAACATACATATACTTAGAAATAGTAGATTAACCATTACTAAGCAGGTCTGCAGTCAGCCGAGAATTTTCAAAAATGGCCAATCACAAAAAAGTGCGGGAAATGCGGCATATTTAAGCCCCATAGGTGGGAATACTCACCATAACTTATTGTAGCTCACATCTGCAGTTAGAATGGCTGGTGCTGGAGAGGGTACACACTTCCGAGCGCAACGTTGGGGCATCGAGGAGTCGAAATACATGGTTTGGCTCCTTGTCCACCGTCATGAGTCAAGACTCCTGCAGGGCCAGTTCCAAGGGACAGAGTACAAGGCAGAGGCTTGGAACCGGTTAGCTCATGACCTCACCAGTGTCACAGGCATTCCTCGGACTGATGAGCATGTCCGTCACCACCGTGCAGACCTGAAGAGATGGAAGCAGGACCTACAGAACCAATGGATACAGGAGGCCCGTGGGATGCAAGATGCCCCACAACTGAGTAGGTAGCCATGGAATGCAGTATGTAACAATTGATAATTGATTATGTATAATGGATAGGTATGTATCAATATCCCTTCATTTACTTCACAGCTGCAGGTGACCGTGCTGTGAATCAGCAAGCCTATGCAGATAGGCTGCTAAGGCTGCACCACCAGGCAGGTTAGTGATTATTCTGCATGTATTGTTATATAAACTAGGGGAGAGAGCATGAAAGAAAGTGTTGTAGTCCACTAATACAGCCATAAAATGCCCTGAATAAGTCCTCTGCATGTACTGTCATATAAAAAAGTCAGAAAACCAGAAAAAGAGTGTAGTAACCCATTAAGAAAGGCAAAATATGACTGGAATAATATCTGTGCAGGTACTGTCATATAAAATAAGTGAGCAAGCCTGAAAAAGAGTGTTCTAACCTATTAATAAAGGTATAATATGTTCTGAATATGTCTTCCATATGCACTGTAATATCAAATAAAGGAGAGAGCCTGTGGAAAAGTATGTAATGTAATTAATAAAGGTATAAAACCTGGAGTGTGTCTGTGTCACTTACTTTGAAATGTTGTTGCACCCTTGCATTATACAAATAGTACTGTTTTAATAATTGTTGGCAACCCACAGTTGGGCAGTCCCATCTAAAGTGGCTGATGGAAGTGTTAGTATCTGTGAAGCATATATACAGTCCTCAACAGTCAGTGACTGGCTGGCATGCATAAGTAAATCTGGCACACGAGTAGCTTGTTAATTTGTTCCCCAGAAATGTGAGCTTGCTACAAGAAATGCAGGGTTCTGTACAAATTGAACTGAAAATGTCATGTGAACACATCCAGATATGAAAATAAAGAAATATAAATAAAAGCAAGAAATATGTACCAGTAACATCTGCATATTGGACAGTTAGTCTGTCAGATATAGGACAGATATATAATGAACTAGCCAAACCCATTACACAACCTAAAGCATGTTGGCAAGTGTAATAATACATGTAGGGGATATACACCTGCAGTCACTAGGAATGTAGTATAGACTAAAAGTACTTATAAGATATTAATTGAGGTTTCTGTCTACACCCTACTGTATGTGCATAAACCATGCAATTCAACACCTCAATGGGTATGTGTAATATCAAACATTTGTTGGGACATATGTCCTATTGTTCTATAAACATCTGCATTCACTTTGATGCATTTGCCCTGTTCAAACACCACAATCATGGTGGCCTGTTGCTACCAATCTTCCCTGCATGCTGTTGGAATGTCCACTGTCATTCAATATATGCATGTGTTATGCTTGCTGTTCAACTGTTGGAACCTTGGTGTGTTGGGTTAATGGGATTATTACTGCATGCTGTTACAACTAATCTTGAATGCTGTTGTTTATGTTGTAATTAAACACACCTAATCACAGAACGTATGGGAAGGCCGGTCCCAGCGGACCCACCTGTTCCTCCTCAGCTGGCGAGTGCACCTGGCACCAGCAAGTCCGGTGCCCAGCCCGGGCTCCCCTCCTCCATTGGTCCTGTGCCACCTTCGGGTGGAAGTGCTGCAGGGGATGGGGCTTGTCCCCCCCGTGCAAGCTTGGGTGGAGAAGGGCCACCTGTCACCCTTGGAAAGGTCCGGGTTGTGGTGTGTAGATCCAGCGTTCAGTCACTGATCCCCTATGCCAGCTCAAGGCGAGAGTGGCTCATCTCATGGGTGAGCCTGCATGTCCTACGCAGCCCCCAGCACAGCCACCCTCGGGGCTGTGAAGGTGCAGTAGTGACTGCCCATGGGTGGGGATCTCAGTTCCACTGTTACCATCTGTGGTCTCATGGGCTTGCGATTTACAAACATCCATCCCCATCAATTGTGTTCACCCACCCCATGTGTCATACACCGCCCCTGTATGTGTCTTGTTTGTCTTGTCTGTTTACCTCCCCAACCTACCTCCCCAAACATATCTACTTCCTCTCTCACCTGAAAAAAAAAAGGGCAATCTGTACCCACAAAAAAATTACGCCCCATACATAGCTGCCCATTTCACACACATGTCCGCTGGACATGTAAACTGATAATTATAATTGGCAGTACAACATACTTTGTTGTCCTCACCCCTCTCCCAGGGGTGGAAGGTTTCAAAGCTCACTCCAAATTTATTGCATATGCACAGCTGTTGCTGGTAAAGAAATGGGCAGCTATGTACCTTCCCTACACCCATCCTGCACATCCCGAGCTTGTTTACCTACTGTCTGTCCCTCTTTGTGCCCCCTTTTTCACCACTTTCCTATCTCCCCATTTTCTTTTCTTTCAAAGAAATTAGCGCCGGGGGTTAGCGGGAGTAAGCACTTTTAAGCAGTAGTAAGCGGATTTAAGTGAGTGTGCGCATGTGTGCGCTTAGCTAAGTATTGCTAAGTGTCACGCAAACCAACGCAAACCCGCTTACAACTGCTTAAACGTGCCTTAGTCACTCTATGTCAGGGCCCTTGTTCTACTCAGCAGCAAAAGAAAAAACCTCTGCCAGTCTCGAACCACAGGTCATTGAGACAATAGACTGCATGCATTACCACTAAGCCACAGCAGACATACAAATAACTTGGTGCTGAAATAAAGATATCATGCATTACAATGAGGGAATGTAAATGGAAATTAGGAATGGCATAACACAAATCCTGTTCTGTGGGTCTTTACCAGCAGTTGTTGTGGAATTGCATGGCATCACTGTGAAAAGAGAACCAGCCATTCTAGCAGGGAATAATGTTACAGTAGCACCTTACAAACACCGCACAGTATCAGACCAGGATAAACACTGGCAAAGTTGAACAGGGCAGAGGCCAGACTCCCCAAATGTGACTGCTTTACAGGGATGTCCCTGATTTGTAAACAAATGTTAGCTGTGCCCCTCTGAATCACTCTGAAAAGTACTAACATTAGGCAGAAAAGTGGGGAATCACACTTAATGAATAATGTCAATACGTGAGAGTAGACACTGCTTGCACATCAGAAAAGGTGTAGTAATACATATGCTCCGATTCCCAAGAAAGTCTCAACTGAAATATGTCTGTAATATATTACAGGTGTATCTCACTTATATGTACCTTTCACTGAGGCTGTTCAAATATATACCTGAGAGTATCTGAGGCCTGGCAGAGGCAGAAACACACAGGCATATCAGCATTCCTGTTGTTACACACTCTGCAAATAGCTTTGTAAGGAGTTCCACAAGCATGCCCTTATGTAGGAGTACAACACAGAAATATCACAGGATGTAGCCATGTACTGCTAGCAACAAACTGTGACAATGCCATTGTGCCAGGGCTGAAAAGACTGGTGTGGTGCACTGACAAAGAATAATAGGCTAACCTCTACCTACTATCTGGATATGGTCACAGGTGGGAGCTATGCAGACAAACTACTTGCCTTGATAGACTAACAGGTACATAGCAACCCTGTATGTTCAGCAAGATAAACCTCACACGATAATAAAAAATGCTCTTTGCAGTTCGGCACCCCTACCCAAAGGTACGACATACCTGCGTATTCAGGCAAAACCAAGGGTGTAGGTAGGCATACTCAGTACTGAAATATGTCCAGTTGTCTTGAGCAGCCTGTGCTAATGTCAACACAAACAAACCACAAACTGTTCAGAAGTGAGTAACTTAATAATTACAGTATAGCAGTTCACAGACAGTGCATGTGCAACAGGAATACATTGCAATAACTACATTTGTATGGCAGTTAATTGTCTAATTCAGAAAGAAAGTACATACTCCCATGTATCCTGTGTTAGCATTTGGAGGGGTGAGTAAATGTCTACACTGAGAAGTGTGTACTGGAAGAAGCAACATTCAGGTTTGAGTACAACATGCATATCACTGGCTACAACCCTAGCTTCAGATAAGAGACATATACTAACCTTCTGACTGACACAACGGTGTCCAGAGCAAACAAGCATGGGCCCCACCTTGGAAATCTGAAAGGGCTAAGCCTATCTAACCTAGCATTTTATAGCAGTGGGCCTCAATCACAGTGAGTACTGCAATTACCACACAGCAGGCTGCATGCAGTTACTTAATGGTGGGCACCAATTGGTGCAGAGGCTGTCACATGCACATGTGCAGATACCTAGAAAAGCAGGCTGTACCTGCTGTCCACACATGCAATAATATCATTGCAGGAACAGAGAGATAGAGAGCGAGAGAGAGACAGAGACACAGACAGAGACACAGACAAAAGAGACAGAAACAGAAACAGACAGAGAAAACCCCCCAAAAAACAACCAATAAATAAATAAATAAATAAACAACAAAACAGTAACAACAGACGGAGCAGAGAAATACAAAGGTAAGGTATGTAACTCATATGTATGTGCCGGCATGTAGTAGATGTTCCTGAAGAGTACTCTACACACTGTAAATCATCCATATGTGGCAGCAGTACATATCTATCTGTATCTGCACATGTGCATAGAGCAAGGGACATACTGCAACTGTTAGTGAAGGGTGGACACATATATGTTGTTGAAGGTTGTTATGTGTATATATCTATGTAGGTCATAGTGTGTGGCATAGAAAACAACATGCAGTGCTGATATATGTCATGTGGTGGTTAAACGCCATGGGACTGATTTGTCAGATCTGCTGTGTTACAGCCAATGAGGCCTGCTAAAGCTACATGGGCTGAGGACACCAAAATGCATTCTGCACAACACTGTGCAATATAATCACATAACTGTACATCTCACAACTGTTGCATAAGTCATATCCCCACCATGAAAGGTGGACTGTACATGTGCCTATATGTACATCAATGGATGTGTACATGTATGTGTGTGTATATATATATATATATATATATATATATAGAGAGAGAGAGAGAAAGAGAGAGACACGGAGTGATATGTACAGCAACAGGTGTGTGGTGACCAAGGCATGGACTGTAGATAAGTGTCGATACTGCAGTGCCATCCCTCCAAAACACTGTACCCATTAACTACCACATGGGTAGAAATCTACCTAACACTGAAGGTGTGATAAGGGAACATGGGACACAGGTGGACAGTAGCCTCCCCTTTGAAAAAGACAGTGACACACTAGACTTGTAATCTGTCTATGTGGTATGTGTCATCACAACAGGTGGGTCATCTAGGGAAATATAGGTCAGTGTTCCCGTCTACTCATCATAATGCCCCGTGTGGTATGTACCTCACATGACAACTACAGCAAGTGGAAAGGCCACTGACATACATCACAAAGGGTAATACTGGCCTCAAACAGATGCCCTATGCAGACTGACTCACAAAACCACAGCTAGACTGTATTGCATACCGCCTACACAGAGGTGACCTCTGCCGGACATACAGAGGTATGTCACACCCATAGCTGTGTGACAACCACCATGGCAACATATCACAATCCCCCTGGGCTACATGCTCTAGGACCCTAAACCTCGTCAGCTCACTAAACAGCACATGCCAGAGGGATAGGTCCCTATCTCAGATATATGCCATACTCTGGAATAAACCACCTAGCAATAGCAAACAAGGCTCCTCATTAGCAGTTGTCATAAATACCCCTGATGATTGTTTGGGAGATAGGTAATACACCCCGGAAACCACCTCTGTGGTTCTGGTTGACATGGGAAAGTGAAATCAAAGTACATGTGTGGCAAAGGCCAGGGTAGCATATGGCTAGGCTGCTGTAGGCCCTAGGGCCAATAGCATATTACCTACCTATGACACTATGCACTCACACATGTACTCAATGCAATACCTGCTATGTGAGGTTGAATGAGTGTAATGCTGAATGTGTGCAAGGTCTGTAAAGGTGTGATAGCTTAGTGTGAAGTTGTATCTGACATGGTAGTGTCTGTCCTAGTTGTGAGGCCAGCAAAAGATGTGTATGTTATAGCTAGGCAGACATAGTAGTATGGCATACGTTGTGACATAGTTCTTTGTTGACGACTGAGGTGTCCCATTGTAGGCTAAAACAATACATGTATGCTTAGTGAGTGGTACTGCTGGTGAATCCAACTCCCATATGAACTGTAGTACTACCTGAAGTTGTAGGCCTAAACAGCACAGTATGGTGTATGTTCACATTGCTTGGAAACACTGTCTTGTGTGTTTCCTGTAGTCTGCGCAGAGTACATACCTAAGGCATAAGGGTTTGTAAGTAGTGGCACACAGTACTGTATGGTACACAGGTAAAGCTCATCTGTGTTGGCATACAGTGGTGTGTTGTATGTTTGTCTGATGTGTGTGTAATTATGCCTGTACCATGCCCGCAATCATAGGTTCATAGGTTCATAGGTTTATACTAGGCTATCTGCCCAAGGGCATTTACAAGCCTAGCCCATAGTTTTGTGGCTTACATATGTGTGTTACAGGGTATATGTGTGTATCTAGCAGCATATATACTCTGTTATAGCAGTATGCCACCTATATTAACAACTGTTCACATATGTTAGGCAGGGGTATGGCATCAAGACTAGGGTGGTTTACTGGTACTACTGTAACTGTACTTTATTTTTATTTATTTTTATTTTTATTTTACATTTGTTGACCGGGCTAGTCTGGCTGGATACATGTCCATTTCAGCAGAGGCCGGGAGAAACTCTCCACTAAAAAAAAAAAGTGACTAACAAATAATAATAAATAATAACAAATAAAATAAGAAGTAATGCAGGCAACAGGCAAAGAAAAAAAATATATAGATAGAATATATATGGCAGGTTGGGTTTGTGTGTGGCACACAGTACTGTGTATGTATATATATATATATATTTACATTCATTGCAAGGGATGACATCTTTGTTCGTGCATTAGTCTGATATACACCCCTGTGGCGAGGTTGTGCATTGTGTCACAAACAGTGTGCCGGGTACTGTTGTATAGTGGTTTGATATATAGAGTGTGCCAGGCACTGTTAGTCAGTTGTGGCCTGAGAACCAATATGTGGTATTGAACGTGTGTATCCTCTGACAGACAAACAGATGGTATATATGGCAGTGAAGTGATATCTGTGGTTAAGGGTGTAAAGTGTGCCACAGGACTCGCTCACACATATTGTTCATTTCTCTTTCAGGCTGATGGCCCACCAACGTAATCCTTGTTACACAGCAGCGAAGGAAGAGGAAATCCACCACAGCCTGGTGCAGCACTACTCACTGCTGTTTTCCAGAAGCAGCCAGCACCAGCATGAGCGGACTGCACTGTGGCAAGATCTTGTTCATTGGGTAAATGACATAGGCATGCATATACGGACATATGAGCAGGTACGCCATCACTTCAGTGATTTAATTAGACATGTCCGGCGGCATGCATCTGATATCTATAGACAGCAGCTTGCCACAGGTGGTGGGGTGGCAATTCATCCCCCCTCACCAGAGTGGAGGAGCTGCTCCTAAGAGTGGTGGCTCCTGGACAACAACAGCAACTGCCACAGACATGTGACATCATGGAGGCCGGAGCCACCCAACATGTTGCCATGGAGTGTGCAGGTAACATGCCCTATCTGTAGACTACAGTTACCTGTATTGTTAGATTATGTATACGTGAGATGTGTACTGTGTGTTTAGCAGTTGTGCTGCCTAATGTTGTGCAATACTGATATTTGGAATATTATCTGTACATCTGTGACTGTCGACTGTTGTTCTACTGTAGTTTAGCAAACCCACAGTAGCAATGCCACAGTTGTGGCCACTGACGAACTCTCTCATATTCTTGTAGGTCCCTCTGGTGTGACAGCATGGCAGACGATCCATGCTGGTGAGTGTGGTATAACTGCAATAGTGGTAGTGAAATGTACATGTCATAGGTGAGGTGTAGGCCATGTACACGTAACACACCTACGCATAATGCATGCTGTGCATGTTTGCTGTAAGACGTTGCACAGCTCAGTATGCCAGTAGCTGCCTCAATGACATGCAATACATAGAGCATCAGACACACTTGTGGCAACACCGTACTGCACATTGGATAGGCATAGTTACTACAGCTGTACACAACATAATACGTTTATCATATGCAGTACACCTCAACATGCTACACATGGCGTTACCACACACCCGCTGTAAGGTCACACTTCAGTATCCCACATGTCATTCACACAGCACACATGATATACCTCAGGGGTAGAGACCTATCATTGGGCTGTGCAACACTCTTCAACACATAACACAGTCATGTTAGGTAATGCTCCCTATTGGGCACCTCACACACCCATGTACAAAGTGGCTGTGTAATTGTGAATGTAGCCATGGCACTGCAGTTCAGGTACAGCATGCTAGGCGGTGGTCTGTCACACATTAGTAGCCTTGAGTGACCACATGATGCATGATGATGATGGCTCATGGTACTACACCCCATCCAGTTACAGTGACCACAGTACTACACATAGCAGTCATTGCTTTGCGCCCCAATGTTGTGTGTGTGCAAATATATGCACCTATACACAATATGCATAGCATGTTGTGTGTGTGCTTACATATGCCAGTATACACAATATGCATAGCAGTCGCCATCTATACAAAGTGACACATATATGTCCTGGAATGCTATTGGGTATATAGGTCATAAGACACACATTGGTTATGTGTGGTGTTTATTGTTGCAGTCGTGTAGCATGCCATGTCATGGCTGGCACCGACATATCTGCAATATGTCCTACACTCACCGTAACCACTGTACAATGGCCATGTCGAG
This sequence comes from Protopterus annectens, assembly GCF_019279795.1. Taxonomy (NCBI): domain Eukaryota; kingdom Metazoa; phylum Chordata; order Ceratodontiformes; family Protopteridae; genus Protopterus; species Protopterus annectens. Next base: position 1,434,708,088 of record NC_056731.1, on the reverse strand, counting down.
CATTGGGATTCCATCACTTCTACATGCACCACTCATCCCGTGTGTGTTCATAGCATGCATGTGCTACACCTGTGCCCACTATTATCTGCTACGGACACAGACACTGTAATCAGACATGGAAATCTATGTGTCACACAGATAACTCATGCAGCCATGGTATGTATACCTGTGAGTGATGGTGCACAGGACATTGCAGAACTGATAATACTAGCACAGCAATGTTGTGTCCATGTACACATTGTGTTCCAGGGTGTAGCCAATCACTGAACAACTACACACATGCATCAAAGCCATGTATACTGTTATTAACTAGGGCTGTCTACACTTGCACTGCATGGTCTTGAGCAAACATATTCTGCATGCTGACACATGTGAGGTGACGGTTTGCCTTGTGATACTGTCACCCACCTTCACCCACTATTTAGTATGTGTTGGATTGCTGGTGTGTGTGTGTATCTGCTGTAGTGAGGAGTGTATTTGTGAACATGTGTTCATGTGTGTATGTGTTCATGTGCTCATGTGCTCATGTGTTCATGTGTTCATGTGTTCATGTGTGCATGTGTGCATGTGTTCATGTGTGCATGTGTGCATGTGTGCATGCGTTCATGTGTTCATGTGTGCATGTGTGCATGTTTTCATGTGTTCATGTGTGCATGTGTTCATGTGTGCATGTGTGCATGTGTGCATGTGTTCATGTGTTCATGTATGCATATGTGCATGTGTTCATGGGTGCATGTGTTCATGCCTTCATGTGTTCATGTGTGCATGTGTTCATGTATGCTAACATCATGTACAGATTGTAAAGTGTGTTTCCTGTCTTCCTCTCACAGGTGCTGAGGTTGGGCTGGCTGAATGCAGCAGGGAACCTGAAGTCACTGCCACAAATAGTGGAGATGATGAGACATGTATTGTGGCACAGGCAGGTTTGACAGCGTCTGTCATTGGTCCGCCAATTGACAGTACACAGTTTTCCACCCCATCTATGTGCACACTCATACTGCCAATACATCCCTCATCACCAATGGCCTTAGCCGAGGGACAGCATACAGTTGGCATTGACCAGGATAGTGTGGTATCCATGGCACTTGCATCCCCTCACAGCAGCCATACCCGGATTCCTGGAATGATACCACATAGGTGGATGTCCAGGGGTTCTCGTGGGAGCACCGCTGGTTGTACTGCCCCTGGCAGACGTGCCCTCACAGGTTTTACAACCTCAAGTATGTTCTGGGCTGTAATGCAGGCACAGGAATGTATGGAACGGTACACCAGACAGGGACTAAGGGCACAGAGGACCCATTACACCGCTATCAATGACAGTATCCATGACCTTGCCGGTGCCATCTGGAATTACACAGAGGTCATTGATAGACATTGGGGGGAGATATTAGATGCCCTCAACAATGTGTTTTCCATAAGCCAGGACCATGCGGGATGGTTGAGATGTTGACGCGGACGTATGCCAGCAACATCAACGGCTGGCAGTCATCACGGATGGCCCACAGATCACAGCCACTCCCGTAGTGGCAGTACCAGCCCCAGCAATTTTGGGGCTGGCCTGTCGATTGACCATCCTAGTAGACCACGTGCACGTGGCTCTGGCCAGTCCCAGCAGGGACATGGGTCCACTCGACATACCTCTGCCTCTGATGATAGTACCTAGTCAGAGTTGGTACCCGATACTGTCCGTAGCACCCCTGCCAGGTGCAGGTACCGTGTCCGTGGCCAGAGACAATGATCTGTACGGTCTGGCAGGTACAGTCTGTGGCTGTCCTACAACCTCCCGTATATGGCAGTCACATGGTGAAGCTGTGTGCATGCAGACACACACGCATTAAGCAAACAGCTAGGGCTCACACACATACACACACATTACATCAACATTGGCCCATGCTGTACTGTTGTCCCTTACACACACACACACACACACACACACACACACACACACACACACACACACGCACACATGTCGATTGGATGGGTCAATGTTGGGCTCTGGCAAACCAACAACACACCCTGTGCATATGATGACACCTGTGCCACCTCCTGTCATCTATAACATTGATGCAGGAACAGGCTAACATGGTGCCGATGCACAGGGTGACATTATAGCAGTGTAGCAATATTAGCATGTTGTCAACAGGAACGTGTAATGATATCCTTGTAGGTATATCTGAGCAGGCATGATGCATCAAAGCTATGATTGTCAATGTAGCATTGTTTACATCAGTGTTAAGTCTGAGTATGTATTGTCCCCCCATGTGCCACTTGGCTGAAGTATATAGTGTTGCCAGCATGTGTTAGTGAGTGGACAGTACGTGTGTGATGTGTGCAGTACAGATTAGCAGGTGCACATCTGTGAACATGGTGGGTACGCACTGTCTGCATGTATGTGCATAGTGGACACATGGGACGTGTGACATACCCTGTATTAAACATTGTTAACATCTCATAGTATCTCTCGATGGCCAGTATGCATTCTACTACAGATATGTTCTAACATGGGTACACGTGTGTGTATGACATGGTTTGAAACTATGCTGTGGGTGATACTGTTAATATCTGTCAATGTTTTACATTTTGGTAGTATACACAACCTCAACAGCATGACTATAACCAATCATTAGATGATGTCCTGACAACTGACACACAGATGTAGGGAACTCAGTAACAGTTGGATCCTTCCGGTACTATACTATAACAGTAACCAGTGGTATTGACTGACACCCGTTCCTGCGACCACACCTGTTTGGCATACAGCCCTCTTAGGTACATGCAAACACACTAAGGATATGTCCATCCACATCTGTAAATGCATGCATTGGCCTACAATGCATTCTCTGGATGGGACACATATCCTACATAAGAGTATCATGCAAACAGATACCTATTGTCCGACACATGCTGTATAGCTCTAAGCCAACTATAGCATAGTCATCCACATTTACTATACATACTATCCTGACAGTACCACATAGGTGGTAGCCCCCAACATGTATGTCGGGTACCAATGTGTACATACAGCCAAGTGTTATGTCATCTGTCCCTTGGTATGCACATATCCAGAGGTATTGTGGAGTCCCTCGGTGTATCACATAAGACATTAGGGGCCTGTATGCATATCTACAAGGCTGTTGTACACCTATAATCACTGTCCATTATTGCGAGACATTGTTGTGTATGAACATGTCTGACATATACCCCAGGCATGTACCCTCACTCACACTACTCTATAGCAACTGTCATGGGTGTGTGTGGCACAGGTGACCTTGGCCACAGATCACTACAGTGGCCAGCCTTGTCACATACATACATATGTGACCTACAATCTGAGAAGCAGCAGCACAATCTGTCAAAGGAAACAAATGTATTCATGTAGTATGCAGGCTTCACACCTATGTACTAATTGAGGTCACATGTACATATATTTATTTGCCACACAGATACCTGATGTGAGCAATGCACATACTGTTTTAATCCTGATATGTCATACCATAGTAAAAGCAAAACCCACATTGCATTGACCAACAGTGTCTCACACACACACACACACACACACACACACACACACACACACACACACACACACACACACACACACACACACACTCAGCAATTACAGGATATAAGCCTCTACCTAACTATGTTATGATACTAGAGAGATACGCATTAACACAACGCGCTACATGCTTTAGTGGGTGTTTTGTTTTCTCCTGCTATATTTGTAGGATGCTGACATCATCAGACTTTCCAAAGAGGAATGTACCTCTTTTGATGTGTTTTCCCAGTCTCCAAAAAGGGCACTCCTCTCAAAGGTATTCACACCCCCCCCCCCACATACACAGTCAACAATTGGAGAATTCAAATCCCTACCTAGCTATGTTATGATACTAAAGAGATACGCATTAACATGACGCGCTATATGCATTACTGGGTGGTTTTTATTATCCTGCTATATTTGTAGGATGCTGACATCATCAGACTTTCCAAAGAGGATTGTACCTCTTTTAATGTGTTTTCCCAGTCTCCAAAAGGGCACTCCTCTCAAAGGAAATCACACACATACACACCCCCCCACCACACAAAGTCAGCAATTGCAGGTTTCAAACCCCTACCTAACTATGTTATGATACTAGAAAGATACGCATTAACATGACGCACTATATGCTTTACTGGATGGTTTCTTTTCGCCTGCTATATTTGTAGGATGCTGACATCATCAGACTGGACATGGTAATGTGAGTACACTTTGTTTTATGCAATCCCAGGAATGAACCATGTGGGTCAGCAGGTGTTAACAGCTTGAACAGGACCCCACAATTCTTAGCTTGTGTGATCTATCTGGGAACAAATTGCCATTCCTTCATATGACAACACATATTTATGCACAGACTGTTGATTTTGTGGATACGACGTGTCTGGGATGTTGATAAAAGGCTATTCAAAGTCTATGTGGGACATGTGTAGCTCCGTTCAGTGATGTATGTCCTGGGTGGCTGCCTTGCAAACAGCCTAGCATGTTTGGGAACCATGATCTGCCCATGAACATACCACAATTGGTAGGGTTGTGTGTTTGTCAGCTTCCAATAGCTCTGTTTATGACTTCAATCATGATGGACTCCATGGCCTCGCAGATCAGACTTCATAGGCTTATTGGACTATACTTTCAATGGTGTGCTGTGCACCAACACATGTGGGGAGTGCCATATGTTGCTGTAACACATTCAATGGTTTCAGATCCTGTGGAGAGGGTGAAGCTCAACAGACTGTTCAGGTGCAGGGTCTGTTTGTTCTGTAGTTCACTCATAACACATATAGGGAAACAATGTAATCCAATTGCTGCCATGCTTTCAGCTTTGGGGGGAGCTGTTTACCCATTCTACATGTGATATCTCCTGGTATGATGATAGGGCATTTCGTCAGTGGGAGGTGGGTATGTATATATGGGCCTGTCTGACAGGATGTCGGCATTGTCAGTCAGGTACAGTTGGCCCTGACTCAGGACATATATGAGAGTACATTGCTATTCATGACATAGCTGAAGGAGGTGTCATGGTTCAGTCTGGATTCCTTCGCAGCTACTCTTTACAAAACACCGACAAACCTGAGCCCTAAACCCCTGTTATACTCTTTTACACACTTAACACCCTACTGATCCTTTGTGATCAGTCAACTGAGTATGTCATCATAATATCCTGGCATGTCCAGGGGTTGGTTTCATGTGTACTCTCCAGTCCAGCTGGTGAATATTGGAATTTTGACAAAATGTCACAACTGCCTTATGTACACAGACAACCCTCTCCTCCTCCCAACAAACTCAGATATATGTTAAAGATGCAACTATATAGACATACAGGAGGCTGAGCTCTCTCGACCCATGACTGGCACAGTGTATCAGGTGGTGAAGGTAACCACACACACCACAAATCAAGTCTCACATAGACCTATAGCGACAGCAATCAAACTACATTATCACACATAAACATATTCGGAGGCACTAAATAAACTCTGCCTAAGCATCAGAGACCTCCAAAGCAGACACACAAACAACTGCTACCCCACTACAATACCCACATATCGCATAGTTCACAAAGTCAGTGTGCCACACAGTCACTGCCCTTAGGGCTAAACAACACACCTAATACACTTGTAATAGGTGACACTTATTGTCAGACACACTGACGTCCCACTCACCAGGCCGAACAAGGGGATGGTCACTTTGAGCTGTCTGTCGGGTGCCAGGATCCACCACATAACACATGCACTCAGGTCACTCCAAAGCAAGTACAGAAATGGCTCCATCATTGTCCATGCTGGTGCGAATAACCTCAGACATTCCTCCCTGGACCACATGACATGATATATAAAGGAACTCTCTGATCATGTAGCCCAGGCCAGTATGACCCTGACCTTGTGTAGCATCTTGCACTCACCAAGAATGATGTCACAGTATACAGACAAACTGATCACTTTTAACAGTTGGCTAACATATTGGTGTCATTCAAAGGGGATCCAGTGTCTGTCAGCCTGGGGTAACATGCTCGACATGCCACATAGCTTCGCTATGGACGGCTTGCACCTGTCACCCTTGGACTTTTGAATATTGGCTAAGGCTCTTGCCACCCCCATAGTGCCTTTTTTAAGTGAGGCTCAAAAGACAAACCCACCTCCATAGACATTACAGGGTAAATGAAACTAAGGGTAATGCTGCTCAACACCAGATGTGTTACCCTCAAAATGCGCCCACTCAGGACTCTCCTCAGTATGGAGAATATCGATATCTGTGTAGTATCAGACACCTGGTTCAGGCTCCAAAATGCACACCAGCACTACCAGGTTATACTTCATACCATGCTTTCTGACCACAAGACTCGGAACAGCCAACACAAATAGGGGGAGTATCCATATACATCACAGATACACACACCTCCAGGTTAGTAGCACTGCGCGAAGCATCGCAGACCATACATGTGCAACTAACAGTGTGTAAAACTGCCTTTCAGTTTGTAGCCTGCTACAGACCACCCTTCCAAACTCAGGAACCACACTTGGCTTTCCTGGGAAGACTGGAGAATATGAAGGGCTCCCCAAACACCATTATATTGGGTGACTTCAAATACCCAAACATTGACTGGGGATACTACTCAAGCCCCAACACCCTCGCCCAACAGTTGCTACTATTTGTAAACTCAAATGCTTTGGCACAACCAGTCACCCCACCCACAAGAGGGGAAAACATATTGGACCTGATCATCACCAACATGGGGACTCTATGTTCCACACCAGAGGTATACCCCTCATTGGTAAGGTCAGACCATACATTTATCTCACTGGACATCCATATCCCATCCCCACACCCATCCTAGGTAATCTTGGTGAACTTCTCAAAAGCAAAAGTCACACTTCTCCAAACCAAGGTGGTATCCTTCAAAGACCCTGAGACAGTAGTAAATACGGCTTAGACCGCTGAGTCCTTTACAAACGCATTCTATGGACACCTAGTGGACTGCATGGATCATGCTATCCCAAATAACAACAAGACTCACTCCTCCAATGGCAGGGGACCTGTCTGGTGGATCCCAGCCATTAATAAGTTATACAATGAAAGGAGGAGGCTACTACATGATAGAGCACAATCCCAGACAGGGAAGGCATCTGTGATCTGTACTAGCAGAAAGCTACGATCACTCATGAATTCATCTAAGGCCCGTTTCTAATGGACAATTGCACCAGACACTTAGGACAATCACAAGGCCTTCTTTAGTTATGTCAGGAACCTGGGTGGACACTCACTGATATGCTGTGAGTTACTGCATACTGACTAAACATACCCTGAACCCACAGACATTGCCAACATCCTGGCAAACAGGTTCAGTGCAGAAGTCTCCCCCCCATCCCCCCCTAAGGAGCAACTGTCCATCCCAACAGAGTGTAACCTCCCTGACATCACAAATGAACAGGTGAGTGCTGCCCTCCCCAAAGCAGACAACACAGAATCAATGGGACCAGACGGTGTCCCGGCCTGCATCTTACATGAGCTTCATGACAAAAGTAACCCTCACATTAAGTCACTGTTCGATATCAGAGTTACTACAGGATATGTACCCAAGGAATGGCGTACAGCAACAGTGGTCCCGCTCCACAGAGGTGATGCCAGAACGGCCCCCAGACAATATCGCCCTATAAGCCTAACTAGCCTGGTCTGCAAAGCTATGGAGCGTATTGTCATGGAACTCATACACATAGACATCGGGAACCTACAGACACTGGGTCCTACACATTTCAGCTTTGTTGTGGGCAGATCTTGCCTCTTGAACCTGTTTGTATTTTTTAAACAGTTACCAGGTCCATAGACGTAGGGAAGGTTGTCCACAAAGCCTACCTGGACCTTGAAAAACCCTTCAACACAATACCCCACTCGGCCATTATACATAGGCTCACCAGCATCGATATCGACACATATCTCACAAGATGGATTGCTAACTGGATCAGGGATAGCACCCACATGGTCAGTATTTCAGGTGCCATGTCTGACTATACACCAGTTACACGTGGCATCCCACAAGGCTCAGTCCCGGGACCTCTCTTGTTCAGTATATATTTGTCTGACGTACAGGCTAACACAGGAGGAATATGGCTGACCATGTTCACAGATGACTGCAAACTGGGTGCCATAATCAACTCTCCAGCTGGCACATGCATACTCAAACAGGGTCTCACAGAGATGGATGACTGGTGCCAGAGCCATGGCCTACAGCTAAATGCCATTAGATGCATAGTCATCCCCTTTGGGAATAACAACATGCCCACACATTACCACATAGGTGGTAATCCATTACGTATGGTAGGAGTTGTTAGGGGTTTGGGGACACGACTTGTTCGTACTCTCGCCTTTGACAATCACGTTGCCAAAGTGGTTAGACAGACATTCTATATAGCCCACCTTATCCCATATGGTTTCACATCTAGATCAAGTGAGGTCATTGTGCCCCTATACTCATCACGACCATGCTTGGTTACAATGCCCCATTTGGGATGTACCTTACACGACACCTGCAGCAACTGTAATGGCCACAAAAGTTCCTCAACAAGCAGATCTAGGGGCTCACACAGATGCCCTGCGCAATTCGGATACAGTAACTCCAGCTCTACTCAGTCGCTTACCGCCTACTCGGATGTGATGTGTGCCTGCTGTTGAAGGAAATGTCCAACCCAGAATTAATGGACATGCTCCACCTCGGGAAATCCGACTCCCTTGGAGCTACACACTCCAGGGACATAAACCTCAGCATAGATGTCAATAGGACATGGTGGAGGGACAGATTCTTATCCCAAAAGCTCCACTCACTCCGGAATGTAATCCCGGTTTCGCATAGGCAGAGCCACCCACTGACCACCTACAGAAGACATCTTGACAAGTGGATGGGTGATCGTATGTTTACCCCTGGGATATCTTCTGGGTCCCTGCTAGACAGAGGCACAATAGACTAAACGTTAATGGGCTATCTTGTGTGACCTACTATTCACAGGCACAGTGTACTAATCTGACAGGGTTGCAAAAGCCAAACACAATCTGGCTAGGCTTGTACATGCCCTAGGCAAGATAGCCTATTATCAACCTCTGAACCTATGATAATGTTTGGGATGCACATTGTTTATTGATGATACTGATTGCAGGTTTTTTTATCTTCTCTGCTTTCCCACCTTCTATGAACAACCTAGGTATCTGCAGAACATATTTGATTATGACAGGGTTCCACTATATTATATATGTGTGTGTTGTCATATAACTGTGTGCACAGGGTGGATTGCTGAATAGTGAGAGGTTCCTGGGTTAACACATGCAACTGCCGGATATGTGTGGCCCACTGCTGTACTCAGACATGGCCTAAGTGTGTGAGCATGCCCAGTTTGGACTTTCAGTGTTTTGTTGCCTGACATTTGTCTCATTTATTCAAGTGTGTGAGCATGTCCAGAGTGACCTTTCAGTATGTTGCTGTCTGAGGTCCACTACATTTGTTGATGTGTGTGAACATGACCAATATTAACATTTATACTGTGTGTGTTGAAAGTCAGGTTCTATTCTTACTGCAGGCCTCACCTTTGTGTCATAACTCAACAGGGATTATGCTGTGCCTGCAAGGTTTCCATGAGATACTTTGCATAGACTTATCAACATTTCTTCATATAAGCTGACTACTGCAGTACTGTCATGGTTTAGTGGTTCAGTACTATGACTATAGTGCACAGTATCATGGGTTTGAGGCCCGTCACTGCTTTATATTTTCTTACTGAGCAGACCAGACTGCTTAAGGGCCAGTACAGCAAATATGAGCATGTTGGCTTTTCTTCAGCTATTCCCTACTTAGATCAAGCTTGTCCGACATTGCTCAACGTTAACCAACATTGCTCAACGTTGCCCAATATTACTCAGCATTGACCACTGTTGTGCTAGTTGGTGTATGCGATTTTGTTTACATATACTACATGGTGGTAAATGCTGTTTAGCACTGCTTTATATTGCTTAACACATGGCAATCATGCCTCAGGTGATGCTGCAGGATTGCCTATGTCGGATGCATATACTACACTCACTATACATGTTTGAAAACAGGTAGTGTCAAGTTAGGCATCCCTTTTACTATATGTGCGAGTCAGAGAGAGGTATAATTTCCAGAGTTCCTACTGAGCCAGTGTATGTGCTATGCGTTGCTTCTTTTCCAAGGCCAAAGCATACTGGGCATGCCTCCTTCTGCCTACTGGGGCTGGCTCAGGTTGTTCCTCCTCCGAGTCACGCTCTGCCTGTGATGGCCTTGACAATGGTGGGGGGCTGTTTGGCCTAGGCCTATGCTGGTCCTGCTGCAGCTGTTTTTGCAGGATCATATTATGTAGCATAGCACATACCATGACAATTTGAGTACATGTAGTTGGTGAGTACAACAAGGCTACACCAGATGTGTCCAGGCACTGGAGCCGTGACTTGAGCAGGCCAAACACATGCTCGATTACATTTTGTGTTTGTGCGTGTGCCTCATTATGGCATTCTTGTTCAGATGTGTGTGCATTTCTGATGGGTGTCATCAGCCATGGCTCCAGTGCATAGCCAGCATCTCCCACTAGGTGACCATGTGGGATGTCCCCATTGGCAAATGTCTGGTACAGCTGTGTCAGATGCCAGATATGGGAATAATGGTATCTTCCAAGGCAGCCAGCACACACATTCAGTATTATGCCCTGGGCATCACACATGACCTGACATTTGATGGAGGGGAAGCCCTTGCGGTTGAAGTAGACCCTACCCTGCTCACCGGCTGGTGCTTTGATGCATATGTGCATGCAGTCTATTGCACCCACTACCTCAGGGTATTCCGCTATTTGCTGGAAGAGACGCATATTGCTGGCCAATACCTAACAGGAATTGGGGAAATATACATGATCACTGACATGTGCTGACATGGCATCCAGGAACTGGTGCAGTACCCTGGATGCTGATGCCTGTGATATCCCCATCATATCACCAGTTAGTCTCTGGAAGGTACCTGTTGCTAATATTCTTAGGCCAACACATACCTTGGTTTCCACTGGGATGGGTTCGCCTCTGTTGGTTCTGTGTGTGAGACGTGGCCTGCACAGCTCAACAATTTGCTGCAAGAGGTCTCTGTCCACTCTATAGCGCTCCACTATCTCCAGCTCATGTAACCCCCTGGTAGGTTACCCTGGGCCTGTACACTCTTCTCTGCCTCCTCACTGTGGGTTGTCCAGCAGCATTTGCATTGTCACCACTCTCAGCATGTTGCATATGTCGCCTTATAACAGCAATGGCAGCCCCTAGCATTTCTTTGTCTCAGTAAAGCTTTTTCAGTTTTCACTTCTATTAGCTTACTACAGTGTTGCAGTGTCTCTTGAGAGAAACATAATGGAATGTTGTTTGCAGAGTTGTAAGTGCTGGGCTGGGCTGGGCTAGTGTACTGTTTGTGTAATTGCGTGATTCTGATTGTTTTCACCTGATAGCTCTGCTAGTACTCCCTGGTAACTTCCTACTATTTGTTGTGCTTCCTTTTTCCTTTCTGTTTCCTCAGGGAGGCAGCGGCGTGCACACACTCGCAAACACGTGCACAGCAGCTCTCACACGCACACACATGCTTACACTGACTAAAACTTGCTTATTCTTGTTAAAACGCGTGCACACCAGCACAAATGCGCTTACAACTCTTTAAACAGCCTTATACATGCTTACCACGGCTTAAATGCGTGCACTCACGCTTACACGCCCACACACAGTCTTAGGTTTACAGGCGTGCACCCATTCGCATACATGCTCAGCAAGAAACTTTAGTGTTATCCACGGCATACACCTTCGATTTCTTGCCTTTACCTAGCCTACCTGTTGACATACCTCTTTCAATGATGTGTAAATGACAGCTGACACATGCCACTCTGCTCCAGTGAGCTTCACTTCTTTCATACATACCCCCTCGTGATGTCACCTATCTTCTACTCTGTTACTCCCCTTATCCTACTCCTACACTCCACTGTGCTCATTTGCTATGTAAACTTGCGATTCACTATCCTAACCCTCATTTGCATAGGATTGCCTACTAATGCTTGGTTACATCTCTTAGACTGTGCTTCCCCCCTTAGCAACCTCTACTCGGTGGCCATCTTGTCTTCAGCCTGCCATTCCCTTGCATTGTAAATTCATATTAGCAATAAAATCCACATTTGTGGATCTTAATTATTGATTTTCTGGTTTATGCGCGGTGCTGCGCTATGCTTAAACCCCGAAGATCGGGATGAAAAATTAAAAGTTATTTTATTTTTATTTTGCATCACTGAACGTTGCCAATGGACGTATTTTTGGCCATTGGCATGCTTCCTCATGTAAATGCATTCTTTTTTTGGAGCTGTCACGGCTCCGTTTTGCTATTTGCAGAACCGTACTCAGTTGTCAACTAAGTACATTTCTGCAAATAACACTACTCCTACTCGGACAGTTTCGGGTTTCCTGGATCGCAAATTTACCTCATTTGCATAGCTTTCGCCTGCAATTGAGGTAATTTGCATATCCAAGCCCTGTCTGTGTAGGACTCGTTTTGAGAGCTCTGTTGCACGTCCCTACCGGCTGTTCCTGGATCGCTCGGCGGACATGTTGGCTGCATGGAGTCTTACTCTACTCTTAGACTCCGTGCAAGCCTTCGTGAATCCAGCCCATAGCCTTTTTAAGAACTTTGTTATAATATCTGCATTTCCCTTGCTTATATATAATTATTCCTCATATTTGCTGAGTTGCTCTAACTTTATTAGAAGTTTCCATGTTATTAAGATCAAAGTTAAATAATCTGGCACCTGTTTGCTTTTTATAAAGTTCAGTTATTTGCCTAATTTGCTATACATTTGAAGAAACTCCATGTAAATTTCTCTTCTTAGTCTTTATAATGCTACCACTGTGTTACTATCATTGATATGCTGAAAAATCAAGTTTTTAGAGTTAGGAATAATCAGCCATATATATGTTTGCCTTTACAGATTTTATTTCTTTACAAAATTCAAATAATCATGAAAGATTTAACTCCTCCATAAAAATGTATTATTTAATACCCCACATTTCAGGTTAACATAAATAATCACCTAATGTTATTCCATTAATGTTTTGTTGGTTTTTGTTATGCACTTAAATGACTATTGTATAAAGTCAGTAAATACCTATCGAAAGTTTTCATTTTTTGGTAATATAATTCCCACATTCTGAACTACTTTGGCTCCAGTTTTGTTAGTTCAAATGTTAGGAAATTTGAACCACATAAAAGATTTAGTGTAACTTCAATTTTTTTTTCACATAATTACGCAAGTAAGGAGACAAGCATACTCTGTTAAGCAGAGTGTAGGTTGGATAGCAGGTATGAAAATGCCATGCTGCTGCCTTGATTTACACATATTTCTTAGAGAGGACTGAGAGGTCTACACATTAATATATGTACCATGCACTTAAAGCTTGATATATATCTAGCATTACCTTGAAGTTCTGTGGGCAAATAGTTATGATCACTAACTAAAATCATGCCGACACTCCAGATTGTCATTCATTTTTCCAAATTAACTTTCAGCCCCCATACATAGATATAAAAAGAACAATTAACCAATATGATTTGGTACTCATTTTGAGTTGAATGTATATTGCACAACCTTCATTGACCTGACATTTGGCTGTAATCAATAATCCCCTTCTCTTTCAATAATAATGTGATGACTGTCGAACCAGGCTGCATCCGTATTTTCTTCTTTATTGCTTTCCTTCTACACTTATATGAGTCTCTTGCATAAATACATTTGTCTAATACACTTTCATTTATTTACTTATTTGCTCATTTATTAATCTTTGTTATGTTGACCAGATTAACCAAATGGATTTTGAACAATTTTAGTAGAGTCTTGTGGAGGAGAACTTCAAGAATTTGTGATACAAACAACGATGAACAAAGTCAGAAGAATCATACATGCCAGATTTATATGTGATGATGTGATGTATTTCAGAACCTGAACTTTTTCCAGAATTAACTTGATAAACTTTGAAAAAGAAGGCAACAGGTGCTCATACTGAATGCTGAGGAGGATGCAGGCACTTTATTTACACTTTTCTTTACTTTTGTTGATTTTACTTTTTTTTTTTTACTAAAAAATAAAGAAAATAAAAATAGCAATCATTGTTAATTAATTGAGATTGCCGGTGCAAGCAAATTTAAACATATTATTGTAGCCATAATGCTTTGCATTTCTTTAAGTGTGAAAACTGATTGAAACAGATGGACTGATCGCTGTGAAACAGTCATTCATAATGACATGGTTGTAGTGGTAATTGTAGGGATGGTACTGGTTGTACTGTACTCTGAGAAACCAGTTTAAATATGTTAGAGAGATCATCATTTGTTTCACATTTCATCAAAATCAAACATTAATAGTATACACAACAAGTGGGTATAACTAGGGTGGGTGCACGATGTGTGTGAAAACAACTGAACATCAAACTGACTTGTCAGAGGCAAAACAAGTGAGTTTGCATATATGTGTGTGCATGTTTGAATGTATGTGTGTGTGTGTGTGTGTGTGTGTGTGTGTGTGTGTGTGTCTTGTTGATATAGCATTATTCTCTGACCATCAGTTAGACATCAAGAGGTGTGCACAGTCAAAGTAATGGGAAGGGAGGCAGTGTGTGGTTGAATATCACTGACCTCTGCTGCCATCCTAACTCTCCTCACACTCCATGTCCCACTTAATAAATTGTACTACAATTACCCTCACACTCCACACAAGCACTCTGTCTAAAACAGCTAATAGTATAACAATAAATCCACAGTTATTCAAATGTAATACCATTGGCCTGTCAGTTGTAAAATATTTGCCAACAAGACAAATATCTTAAATTAAACAAACCAGATAAATCCAAATCACATTTCAAAAATATAAACACCAGCTGAAATCTAAGCAAAATTATTTCTAAAATGAGGCGGCATTCACCTTAATTTATGACCTATCATGTATGCCTAGAGAAATATTAACACACCTTTCTGGAGCAGGTCAACAAGAATGGAAATATGTAATATAAATGCACAGAGTTTGCAGAATAAAATAACTGAGCATCGTTTTAGGATATATTTCTATAGTCTTTACATAATCTCAGTAACAGAAATCTAGCGTAAATTAGACACAAAAGATGAAGAAATACTGAGGAGAATTCAAAAGTGTTGCTACATGCATAGCACACACTATTGAGTGTAATTTTATATTCATTGAATGACTCTCCACTTAGTGTACATCCTCAAAAGAAGGGTAAACAGCAGAATATGCTAATTAAAGCATAGGTAGTTAAATTACATGCTAATCAACCAATCTTACATGGTAGAACTATTCAGGAAGCTGTAAAGCAGTCTTGTGCACTCAGTGTAGCCATTTGCAATGAAATCCAAAACTGTTTGGAATACAGGCACTATTACACTTAGAAACAGAAAAAAAATATTAGGGGTTGCTGCTGCCATCATTAACCTGTATCTGCAACAGACTTTAATTCAAGATGCTGCTGCTGCTGACAGACTTCGGTCAAGAAGAAGAAGGGTGTTTAAATCCTGTTTGACTTACCATATGCGATATGACACAGAAATTGTAGAGCAATATCAGGAGGGCAGGGAAATACTAGATGTACTATGCAATCACTGTTGCCCTCATCTGAGGCTCCAGGGAAGTCATGCAGAACCATTTCTAGTATAAACTAAGATATGTGTAGCATTATGTATAGTAGTTAAAGGTACTTTCTAGAAACCCATAGTGGACATATCAGGATGTCACAATCCCCTGCTTCGAGAATATTACATCAGTTTCTAAATGCAATGCAATTGCAACTGACATGCAAGGGAGCATATCTCTTTCCCATGCACCCCAGATAAGAGAGCAAGAACCATGTAGGAATTTTATGCAATCACACACTCCCCTGAAGTTTTGAGGGTTATAGATTGTACAAACATAGAAATACAAGCCCCACCCAGTGAACAGGGAAGAAGGCACATTAACAGGAAAGGATCCCACTCTGCAAACTGTTAGGTTAATTGTAATGCTCAAAGGATTGTCTGCCAGGGCATATCTTGCAATTGTAGTATTAACAAGGTAAGTCTGGAACCTGTGAAAAATAGTTATATAATTGATTACTCCCATATGCAAATACTTGTATGACCCTAAGCTGGAACATGTTCTGGTGCACTATAGTGTCAATAATAGCTTATGACTGATGTTTGCAATATACAGCTATGGATTTTGCTCAGTATTGTCCATCAAGTATTTCAGTTGACCACTGTATATAAACCAGTAAGCAGGTCAATGGTAGAGTCATTTGCACTAGCATACCAACAAGCAATGATTAAATATCTGCTTTGACTGCGTTACTAAGAATATTAATAGAAATACAATGAGGGTCACCAATTACATAACCAATCATTCACAAATGAGTAGGCACAATCAATAAAAAGATTTATTAAGCAATAAATTTACAGAAAGCTTCTGAGAAAGCAAGCATTAGCTATTCACTGTACCTCAGAAATATATACAACCTAAAGTCACAAAGAAATGTGCAGAGGGCAGGACACCATAATCATCACTTGCATGGGATGGGGGGCAAGCCTGAAACCAAAGAAATGTGTGCTAGTAAAAAAAAAAGTATGCATTAAGAATCAAATTGTCAGGGCCAGTTGAAAGATATGTTTGTCAGTCAACAGTACTGTTTAGGAAGATTTTGTTGAATGTGTATGTGTCTGCATGAACACAATCAAGTACTGTGTCAGCACTATGTCCTGGCATCTTGGACAGATCTGAGTTGTGGTTCAGCATCATTACCGCCAACCACAAGAACTACCTCTGCCAGGAAATGCACTGCTAGTTCTTTGGCCCTAGCTATCGGCTGGGGTGCTACATGAATGTGAGTGATGTCTGCTGGATGAACTGTCATCAAGACTACATCCTGGGCTTTGAACCTGTGGTCTATTAGATCTAGGTGTGGACACCACAATCACTGATGTTGAAGTGGAAGTAGTGCTACTACAGGAGCGGGATCTTGAATGGCCACTTTGGCTAACACCATTCAGCTCTCCTCTATCTCTCTATTATTTTAAAGGGAATGGCTAGGCCCCTAAAATCCATATTCACTTAGTTATTAGTTTTAATTGAAGATTGGTTAGGCTGCAGATTCTCATTAGTTAATGCAAATATCATCTGTTTTACTCCCCCCATAACTTGCAGGCTTAGAGATATCTATATGTATATATATATATATATATATATATATATATATATATATATATATTCATATGGTCGAAACTCATTTGGTCAACAGCTCATTTGGTTGACAACCAGTATTCAAGGCACTTAACAGGGATTTGCCCCCTCCCCAAAGTTGTGTGACCCTGGAGTTGATATATATAGTTAGGGGGGTGTAGGGGGCAAAGCCCCCCACCTATATTCGTTTAAAATGTTTACTTTTTGTTGTATTGTTATGTTTTAAATGAATAATAAATTAATATTAGTGGGGGCTTTGTCCCCCACACCCCCCATTCTAGGGGGCTGTGCCCCCCACACCCCCCTAACTATATATATCAACTCCAGGGTTGCACAACTTTGGGGAGGGGGCAGATCCCTGTTAAGTGCCTTGAATATTGATTGTCGGCCAAATGAGCTGTCGACCAAATGAGTTTCGACCATATGAACTGTCGACCATATGAGTTTCGACCATATGAACTGTTGACCATATGAAGTAGACCCATATATATATATATATATATATATATATATATATATATATATATATATATATATATATATATATCCTTACATGTATGCATATATATATATATATATATATATATATATATATATATGTATATACACACACACACACACACACACACACACACACACACACACACACACACATACACACACACACCTTAACCTTTTTTTGGTATAAAGGATTTCATAATGGTATCTCCATTAGATTATTCTCTCTTGTTTGAGTCAAGTCATTACCTTGTACCCCATACTTCAGCATGTCCACAAAGTACTTCCTAGGGCATGTATTCGCATGATACTTTAAAAAAAAAAAAAAACATCAGCTGTGACTAAAAATTGGAAAGTCTGTGCCCTTTTAGTGATCTGGAGGATGGCAGGAAGCATCAATGATGCCCCAAACCCCAGTTAATATTCTCATCATAAATATGGGGCCAGGGCCTTGAGTTTAGAAAAAGGGGGTGCACTATGGCTGGGAATGCTTTTGACAGAATGGCCAGCCAATTTAAGATTTAAATCAACAAATCGATTAAAATGAAAACTGTGATCTTCTCCACCAACGCTAAAAAGACACGGACACAAATACTTGTGCTTTCATCCACTTTAATTAGCTGTGAACTTCTTCAGAAAAATCACAATCCACCTAGACACTACTTTTATAATCAATTATTAGTCACATGCTTGATTACATTATAAATCTCTAAAAGGTTTTCCCATTAAATCAATAAAATAACATTCAAAAGTATAAAACAATTTTTTGTATGTAAAAAATAAAATAAATATCAGTCTTTTTATAATAAATATATGTATATTGAATGTATAAAGAAATTATTATTTCATCAACAAAAACACGATGTTAATGGTTTCATTTAAACCATGCTTAGTGTCTGCCCCAAGATGTAATTGCCATAAAGATTCATTACGTTCTAATAATATTTTGAGATCTGCCAAATATATTTGTTGTTTGATGTTATCTAACACAGAAAAAAAAATAATTTCTTAAAGTTTGAACAAACTATGGAATGCCTAGCTAGAGCATTAGTTTTTTTTTTTTCTTTATGGCTAATAGATGTTCATTAATTATTTTTTTCAAACACCTAGTTGTCATTCAACTATAATAACTTGGGCATGAAAGACACTGGGCAACATACACAACCATCTGACTATTACAAGTAAAATAACTTTTACACCAATATGTTTTCCTCTTGTGTTTAAAATAAACTGACTAACAATTATTAATGTACCTACACTGCCTACAGTTATTGCAGGTGTAGGTCCCCTTAACTGAAATGTTACTAACTTTACATTCATCTTATGTAGTGCCTCCAGTTTCTAATAAACTTTTAATATTACAAGTTTTTTATATGTAAAATTAGGATTTTTACCTATTACTTTGATAAAATCCTGATTACCCAACAATATTTTCCAGTTATCAACAATGATGTTTTTAGTACATCCATTTCATTAACTATGGGTAAAATGAAAGCCCAGCTTGCCAGTATCTATACCAGAATTAACACCTGCCAAAATAGGGCAAGCAACACTCCTCCGTAACGTTAAAACCTCATTTTCAGTAGGTTTTAACATGACCTGTCATACCCCCTAGCTTCAAAATATGATCTTAATACATCAACCTCTCTCATAAATATTGTATCCAATGATGTAAGTCTACTGAGTCTTATTAGCTGTCCTTTAACAACTCCTTTTTTTCATATGAAGCAGATGAAGATTCCTTGTGTAAATATTGATTTACAAAGATGGATTTTCTATAGATGTTGCTGATAAATCTTTTGGACACAAAATCATAAGTAAACTGATGTCCAAAAGTTCAAATTTGAACCAAAACCACTTGCAGTGAACTTTAAGAATTCTGTAGTGTTATTCAGGGAAGACACAAAATCACCAAACTCTTGAAGTGTACCTTTCCAAAGGAAAAACAAACCGTCAATGTATCGACAATACAATAAAATATTTTTTCAAAGATACTATTGACAATAAATTTGTTTTCCCATTTTTTTCAAAGATACTATTGACAATAAATTTGTTTTCCCAATTTGCCATCACAAGATTGGCAAAAGCCAGGGCTACTGTTGCCCCCATAGCTACCCCAGAGGATGTTCTATACTTAGTAACAATTTCAGGCTCCTTTTTTAATGAAATTAACAGATGCCATTCTTTAGACCCATTCTCCTAGCCCAAGCATGAGATAATTGTTCCTCCTGGCCCTGTTTTCCATCTCATCTATCTTTTCTTGCAATTGTAATTCATGGGTTTGCATATCGGCAATCGTCATAACAGACATTTTATCTTCTCAGTGGGTTGCAATCTACTGCTGACTGTTTTATAGCAGGGGATCATGTCTAGACATAGTCCCTTTAATTTATTGAATGTCATCTGTAAACTTATGGAGCAACTGCATAATAGGATTAAGTGATAATTTAATGTCATGGACATCCTCCTGCAATGCTAACAAGGGTTCTGCCATCTTGGTAATTTAAGCAGTACAAACAGAATATTCAGCGATACAGAATTTTGCAATTCCAACCTTCTAGACTGTCTGTTAACCAATATACTACTTATGCGATGATAAAATAAACTATACCTTGAAATGGACCTTGAGTCCTTTGAGCAAACAAATCTAATTTAACTTCTTTCCCATGTAGTTTGGCAAATTAAACCATTGACTTTGTACACATGCTCTTGCTTGATATTTTTCAAGAGGGACTCACTAAAACTTTGCATTTTATTAAAATGTATTCTGTTATGGTTTGATAGGATACATCAGTCCATGCTAGATATACTAAATTCTATTATGTTTTCAATAGATGTAACTTTTGTCCTTTCATTATAAGGAAACTAGTCTACATTTCCTTACTCAGTTTACCATTTTATCTTCCTTGGCAGTTTGCAATATGATTATATGTATGAAAGAGAAAATATTGAATTTATTGCATTTTACAACTATCTATATCTATATCTATATCTTTATCTATATTTATTTTATTTATTATTTTATTTTACATTTGTTTACCAGTAAAGTCCGACTGGACACATGTCCTTTTTCAGCAGAGGCCCGGGGAAAAAAGCTCCATTTAGAAGAGTAAAATTCAAAATAAGGAACAAAAATGTCTAATACAAATCATCAAATGATTAGCAGGAATATTCTGAACTTAATACACAGATATACGCTGTACAAATCATCAAGGCTAAGTACCAGTATTGTATATTATAGTCTCAATCTAATGTTATACAAACAGCAGGACATTAGTGGCATTTTATATTGTATGGAATAAGACTCAAAGAAGGAGGCTCAACATTGGAATAAGACTCAAAGAAGGAGGCTCTACATTATAGCAATAGCAAACATCATCTATATATAATTTCCCTGTTGGAACACTGGATGTTCATAACAGCAAACCCAGAAAATTGAAAAAGCACAACATCAAAGTGCTGTAACACCGAAATCAAAAAGATTGAACTGACCAGGTGAGTGGTTGTGTTTGGTCATGGTACAGCTGTGTTTGGGGTTTTGTCTTGTCCCAGATGCAGTGCAGTCTTAGAGTTAGTATATATAATTATCAGGTGGTGTAGGGGGTGCAACCCCCCACACATGGAGGAGGGGGTCTAAGGTGGTGTGCCCCCTAGTAAAAGTTTGTATAGTTTACATTTTCAGTTTTGATGTTGTGGCACTTTGATGTTGTGCCTTTTTGATGTTTGGGGTTCGCTGTTCTGAACGTTGATGTTATGAACATTTGATGTTCTAAGAAGGATGCTTTTTAATACATTACTTAAAATTATTTATTTATTTTAATTTTTACCGAGGCAGAGAACTGATCTTATCTAACCAGTTTCAGTCTCAGACCAGGGTCAATAACTGACCAGCCATACAGAATGGACAAGAGTTCAATAATATTCAAGATTCAAAGAAACTTTTTTGTCATTTAGGAAAAACAAGAGCTACCTAAATGAAATGTCAAGTGTTATCTTGAAAACAAACACAAAAATACAGACATGATAGGTATTAAAGAATAAACAATAACTATAGTACAAAATTAAATATCTAGGTAGCTGACGCACATGCTTGTACACTATTTATATACACTGGAAAACACTGACGACTGGATGATTTAACACATGAAAAGAATAGTATACTATACACAGAGGTGAGATTGGGTGATATTGCACATAAGGAAGTGATTAGAATTGTACTTGAATGAGAATATATTAATTTTAGTATCCAATAAAATAAATAGAATTACTGTATGAAAAAATAAAAAGAATGAGAGTGTAACAATCAATTATAGTTTTGATACATCCAGGTTTACATCTGCAGTAATGAGTCTTATTGCAGTTGGATAAAAACTGTTCATGAATCTGGAGGTCCTGCAGCGGATACTCCATAACCTTCTACCAGATGCAAGTTTAGTGAATGAACCATACGCTGGATGAGAAGTGTCACTCAGTATTTTGCAACCTCTTTTTACATATCATCTGAAAGAGCTGCTGTAAGGTAGGAAGACTAGTGCCCACGATCTTTTCTGCTGTTCTTATTATTCTTTGTAGCTTCTTCCTTTCGGACATTGTGCTGTTACCGAACCATTCAGTGTGGTTGCTGGTGAAAATGCTCTTGATGGTTCATCTGTAGAATGTATTTAGAGCATTCATAGAGAGCTTTGCTTTTCTAAGCCTTCTTAGGAAGTGTGGTTGCCAGTGAGCTTTTTTAATTAGCTGGCCTGTGTTTGTACTCCAAGAAAGATCCTCTGATATATATATATATACCACCAGGAACTTTGCAGTTTGGACTCTCTCCACTTCTTCACCATTGATCTTGAGGGGCAGGTGCATGGCAGACCTCTTTCTGAAGTAAATAATAATTTCTTTTGTTTTATTGACACTCAGGTCCAAATTGTTGTTATTGCACCATTCAGTCATGGAGCTGACCTCATTCCTATACCCACTCTCATCACCACATTTGAGTCTCACCACTCCGATGTCATCTGCAAATTTGATGATGTGGTTGTTGCTAACTTTTACAGAGCAATCATGGCTAAGTATTGTGAACAGTAGAGGACTAAGTACACAACCCTGCAGTACTCCGGTGTTGATTGCAATACTCCTTGAAGTGTTGTTACTAGGTCCTTTGTGGTCTTCCAGTCAGAAACTTGAGGATCCATATGCACAGATGTTTATTTATGCCAAGGTTGATTAGCCTTTCTATAAGTTGCATTGGAATCACCAAATTGAATGATGAGCTGAAATCTATGAACAATGGCCAGGCATAGTTGTTCTTCTCTTCAAGATGCTCCAATAATATGAAGTGACAGAAAAAAGTTCAGTGATAGTGCTGTAAGATAAAGTTAATGAATTGTATTAATATACAATATGTAAACCAATTTTAAAACATTTGCGGAATTAGAGTACAATAATATAGAGATGTGAAATGGTGAAATTAGCGTAGAGAATAATTTCATTAGATTTAAGTGACGTGACCTAAGGTGTAACATGCACTTTCTGCTTGATAGAATAGATGAAATATTAGTAAAGAATGGAACTTAGAATAAGAAAATGAGTCTTTAATTTTATGTATGAAGGACTCCTACAGTTTGGGACCAAGAATTAATAGCACATGGTCAGAGATGTGCAATTTAGAGAGAGAGAGAGAGAGAGAGAGAGAGAGAGGGAGGGAGGGATTTGTGTATTATAGCCTGATTATTATTATTATTAGTTTTGAGGTAAAAGGAGGGAGAGTATGTTCACGTCTAAGTCTGAACAGTTGTGAGCCTAGGAACAGGTCTACTCATTATTGAACTGGGAGCCAAATACTTACATTTTAATAAATTGTGCATATTGTATTGAAAATAATTTGAAATTATTAACTGGAATTTTTGCATCTTTGAAGCCCTCATTCAAGCCTGATATTTTGGATCTATTTTTTTTTACAGAGACACAAATGTATTTTCTAATTTGTATTATATTCATTGTTTAAATAGTATGTATTAGCTTTAATAACAGAAACAACTGTATACACTTCCACATCAGGAAATCCGAAACCTCCACTATGCCATGCTATAATATGACTGGTGTAAGCTATTTTAGGCATATGAGGATTCCATAGAAAAATTATCAAAATTATTTTTGTCTTTCTAATTTTTCCTTATTAGGTAACAATCTGATGTTTAAATAAAATATATAATTTTGGGTAACAAATTCATTTTAATCAATAGCAATCTACAGTTGAATTTAAAGAGCATAATTTATTTCAGTTATTTTATCAAAAGATGTTTAAATGTAATCCGTTTAATCTTCAACACATATTTTTCTCCTATTTAAGTTTTATATTATTATCCTTTTTATATTTCATATTTATACATTTTTAGTTGCTATTACATTTTAAACCAAATATATTCATAGATTTAGTAATTATAATTTGAACACATCTAAATGATGTCTCAGTATCCATGAGTGTTAATAAGATTTCATTAGAAAACAGCAAAATATTTGAATGATCTTGATAACCTATTTGGAAAAATGCTTGTTGACTAAGGGCCGGATTCATGAAGGCTTGCCCAGAGTCTAAGAGTAGAGTAAGACTCCAGACAGCCAATATGTCTGCTGAGCGATCCAGGAACAGCCGGCAGGGGCGTGCATGAGAGCTCCTAAAGTGAGTCTTGCACGAACAGTGTTAGGTTATGCAAATTACCTCATTTGCTGCTGAAAGCTATGCAAATGAGGTAAATTTGTGGTCCAGGAAACACTAACCTGTCCGAGTAAGAGCAGTGTTATTTGCAGAATTGTACAGATGATTGCTAACTGTGGTCCATAATCAACTCTACGGCTGACACAGAAATCCTCCAGAAGTGTCTTACAGAGACTGATACCTGGTGTGAAACATTTACCTCAAGCTGAATGCCAATGAATGCATAGTCATCCCCTTTGGGTAAAACAATGTGCACACAAATTACCACATAGTTTGTAATCCAGTATGTACGGAGAAAGTCATTATGGCCCTGGGGACACAGGTAGATAGCAAACTCCCCTTTGATGGTCACATGGCCAAAGTGTTTAGATATTCCTTCTATGTAGCCCACCTAATGTTATCCACTTTATATAGTCTGATGATGCCACCATCCTACAAATGTACCTGCAGAAAGGAAAACTCACAGTAATATGCATAGCGCGTTGTGTAAATGTGTACTCCTGATCATAAAGTAGTTAGGTAGGGGTTTGAATCCTGTCCTTGACAAGTATGTGTGTGGCCTCCTTGGGAAGGAGCAACCTTTTTGGAGAGTAGTAAAACACCTTAAATGTGGTATACTAATCATTGTCAAGTCTGATGATGTCACCATCCTACAAATATACCTGTGGAAAGGAAACTTCCTAGTAATGTGTTTAGCACGATGTAATAATGCATACTTATATAATATCATGAAGTAATTAGGTAGCGGTTTGAATCCTGCACTTGACAACTGTGTGTGTGCTTGTGTGTAATTACCTTGGAGAGGAGCAACCTTTTTGTATGGTAGCAGAACACCGTACAAGTGGTATACTTATCTTTGTCAAGTCTGATGATGTCTCCATCCTACAAATATACCTGTAGAAAAAAGAACTTCCAGTAATGTGTATATCGTGTCGTGTTAATGCGTACTCCTCTAGTATCATAAAATAATTAGGTAGGGGTTTGAATCCTGCACTTGGTGAGTGTGTGTGACATTGTTGGTCAATGTGTTATGGGTTTTGCTTTTACTACTGTATGACATATCAGTATGCATTGCACATGTGAGGTAGCTGTGTGGCAAATGCATATATGTACATGTTACCTCAATTATTGCATGTGTGGGAACCTTGCTTTATCCAAGAACACAGCTGTCATCTTTGCCAGACTGTGCTGCTGCTTCCCAGACCTTAGGTCACATCTGTATGCTTGTGACAAGGCCAGCCACTGCAGTGATCCCTGGCCTAGGTCATCCGTGTCACGCACACTCATTATGGTTTCTATTGAATTGTGTGAGTGAGGGTTTATGGACAAGGTATATGTTAGACATGTTCAAATGCAGCAAAGTCTGTCAATGATGACTAATCATTATAGGTGTACAACAACCTTTGTGGATATGCATGCAGACCCCTTATTGCTTATGTGATCCATGGAGGGATTTCAAAATACCTTAGGAAATGTGATTATTAAAGGAGAGATGACTTAACACTAGGTTGCATGTACATATTGGTTCCTGTTCATCATGTTGGTGGCTACTACCTATGTGGTACTGTGGGGATACTATGTTCCATAAAGGTGGATGACTATGTTTAGTTTGGCTTATAGCTTAACAGCATGGGTTTGACAACAGGTATCTGTCTGTATGATATCGTTTTGGAGGATGTGTGTGTCACCCAGAGAATGCATTATAGGCCACAGTATGCATTACCAGACATGGACGGACATATCCCTACTGTGATTGCTTGTACCTAAGAGAGCTATAAGTCAAACAGGAGTGGTCTCAGTAATGGGTGCAGGTGAATACCACTGGTTACTGGCATAGTATAGTACCTGAAGGATCCAAATGTTGCTATGTATCCTACATCTGTGTGTCAGTTGTCAAGACATCATCTAACGATTGGTTATGGTCAGGCTGTTGAAGTTATGTATACTACCAGAATGCAAAACAATGACAGATAGTAACAGTATCACCCACAGCACAGTGTCAAACCATGTCATACACACATGTGTAGTCAGGTTCGGAAATGTGTGTAGTACAATGCATACTGGCCAGCAACAGAAACTATGGAGTGTTAATGTGTAATACAGAGCATGTCACCCTGCCCATGTGTCCACTATGCATGTACATGCAGACAGTGCACCTCCACCATGTTCACAACTGTACACCTGCAAATCTGTGCTACACACATCCCACACATACTGTCCACTCTCTAACACATGCTGCCAATACTGCACACATCAGCCAAGTGGCACGTGGGCAGACAATACACTATTGGAACTAACACTGGTGTAAACAACACTACAATGACAATCATAGCTTTAATGCATCATGCCTGCTCAGCTACACCTTCAAGCATATCATTACACTCTACCGCTGACAACATGCTAACATTGCTATACTGCTATAAAAATACCCTGTGCATCAGCACCATGGTAGCCTGTTCCTACATCGATGTTAGAGATGACAGGAGGTGGCACAGGTTTCATCATATGCACAGGGTGTGTTGTTGGTTTGCCAGAGGCCTACAGTGAGCCATCCAATCGACATGTATATGTGCATGTGTGTGAGGGGCAAGAAGACTGCTATGGGCCAATGTTGATGTAATGTGTGTAGGTATGGGTTAGCTCTAGATGTCTGGATTATGTGTGTGTGTGTCTGCATGCACACAGTTCCACCATGTGGCTGCCATTTATGGGTATTTCTGGGACAGCCACAGACTGTACCTGCGAGACTTTACAGATCACCATCTCTGGCCAGGGATATGGTACCTGTGCCTGGCAGGGGTGCTACTGACATTATCAGGTACTAAACCAGACTGGGTACTATCCCCAGAGGTAGATGGATGTACACTTGACCCAGGTCCCTGCTGGGACTGTCCAGAGCCACGTGCACATGGTCTTCTAGGACATTCTATGGACAGCCCACCCCCAACATTGCTGGGGCTGGTACTGGCACTACGGGAGCGGCTGTGGCTTGAGGGACATCTGCGGCAACTGCCAGCTGCTGATGTTGCTGGCATACGTCCATGTCGACGACTCATCCGGCCCGCACTGTCCTGACACATGGACAGGACATTGCAGAGGAAATCTAATGTCTCTCCCCAACATCTATCAGTGAACTCAGTGTAATTACAGATGGCATCTGCTAGGTCATGGATACTGTCAATTATGGCAGTGTTATGTACCCTCTGTGCCCTTAGTCCCTGTCTGGTGTACCATTCCATACGTGCCTGTGCCTCCATGACAGCCTGGAACATGCGTGAGGTTGTAAGAACTGTGGCACATCTGCCAGTGGCATGATGAGCAGCAGTGCTCCGACGAGAACCCCTGGACATCTGCCTATGTGGTACCCTTCCAGACATCTGAGTATGGCTGTTGTGTCTGGATGCATGTGCCATGGATACCACACTGTCCTGGCCAATACCGACTGTAAGCTCTCCCTCAGCTAAGGGCATTGGTGATGGATGTATTGATAGTATGACTGTGTGCATGGATGGGGTGGACACTTGTGTACTGTCGATTGGTGGCCCAACGACAGACCCTGGCAAACATGCCTGTGCCTCAACACACCTATCATCATTATCACTATTTTGCTCAGTGACATCAGTTTCCCTGCTGCAGTGAACCAGCCCAAAGTCAGCACCTGTGAGAGGAAGACAGGAAACACACTTTACGACCTGTACATGATGCCGGCACACAGGAACACATGCACACATGCACACATGAACACATACACACATGCACAAATGCACAATGAACACATGCACACATGCACACATGAACACATGCACACATGCACATATGAACACATGCACACATGCACACATGAACACATGAACACATGTACACATGCACACGAATGCACTCCTCACTAAGACACACACACACACACACACACACACACACACACCACCAGCAATCCAAAATGTACTCTATAGCAGGTCATGGTGGGGTACAGTATCACAAGGCAAACAGTTATATCACATGTGTCAGCATGCAGGACGTGTGTTGCTCAACAGCATGCAGTGCGGGTGTAGACAGCCCTTGCTAATAACAATATACATGGCTTTGATGCATGTGTGTTGTTGTTCAGTTATTGGCCTCACCCTGGAATGCAATGTGTACATGGACACAACATTGCTGTGTAAGTATTAAAAGCTCTGCAATGTCCTGTGCACCATCACTCACAGGTATACATACCATGGCTGGATGTGTATCTGTGTGTCACATAGATATCCATTTCTGATTAGAGTGTCTGTGTCTTTAGCAGATAAATGTGGACACAGGTTTAGCACATGCATGCTATGTATACACACAGGATGAGTGTTGCATATATACCTGATGGAATACCATTGCTCAACATAGCCATTGTACAGTGGTTATGTTGAGTGTAGGACATATTATGGCCATGCCAGTGCCAACCATGACATGGCATGCTACAGCACAACTGCAACATTAAACATCACACATACACAGTGTGTGTCATGTGACCTATACACTCAATAGCATTGCAAGACATATATGTGTCACTTTGTACAAAAGGTGATTGCTATGCATATTGTATATCGGTCCATATTTTTGCACACACACAACATTGAAGTGCATAGCAGTTAATGCTATGTGTAATACTGTGGTCACAGTAACTGGATGGGGTGTACTGCCATGAGCCATCATCATGCAGCATCACGCTGTCACTCAAGGCTACTAATGTGTGCCAGACCGGCACATACCATGCTGTACCAGAACTGCTGTACCATGGCTACATTCACCATTTCACAGCCAGTTGTTACATGGGTTTATACGGTGCCCAATAGGGGGCATTGCCTAACATGAATGTGTTATGTGTTGAAGAGTGTCGCATAGCCACATGAGAGGCATCTGCCCCTCAGGTATATTATGTGTGCTGTGCGGATGACATTTGGGATACTGGAGTGTGACCTTACAGTGGGTGTCTGACTACACCATGTGTAGCATGTGAATGTGTACTGCGTATGACAAAGTTGTGTATGTTGTGTGCATGTGTATTGCCTCTGCCTATCCAATGTCCACTACAGTGTTGCCACAATTGTGTGGGATGCTCTGTGTATTGTATGTGTTTTAGGCAGCTAACCACATTACTGGGATGTGCATAGTCTCACAGCAAACATGCACAGCATGCATTATGCATAGGTGTGTTATGTGTACATGGCCTACAGCTCACCTATGACATGTACATTTAATTAGCAATATTAAATGTAGGACACACTCACCAGTATAGGTCTGCTGTCTTGCTGTCACACCAGAGAGACCTACAAGGATATGAGATAGTTTGTCAATGGCAACAACTGTGGCATTGCTTCTGTGTGTCTGCAATCTTACAGTAGTACAATGGTTGACAGTCACAGGCCTACAGATTACATTCCTAATTATTAGTATTGCACAACATTAGGCACTACATTCTCTAACTACACAGTACACATCTCACATGAGCATGCTCTACCAATAGAGATAACAGAAGTCTACAGCTATGCCATGTTACCTGCACACTCCATGTCAGCTTGCTGGGTGGCTCCGGCCTCCATAATGATACATGTTACTTGTTGTTGTTGGGCAAGAGCCACCTGGCTCAGGAGAAGCTCCTCCACTCTGGTGAGGGGGGGGGTGGATGGCTACCCCACCTCCTGTGGCAAGCTGTTGTCTAAGGATATCTGATGCATGCTGCTGGACATGTCTAATTAAATCACTGCAGTGATGGCGTACCTGCTCATATGTCCGGTTATGCATGCCTATGTCATTTACCCTATGGACAAGATTTTGCCAAAGTGCAGTCCGCTCATGCTGGTCCTGGCTGGTTCTGGAGAACAGCAGGGCATAGTGCTGCACCAGGCTTGTTGTTATCTGTTCCTCCTCTGCCGTGCTGTAGGTAAGGTTACGATGGTGAGCCATTACCCTGGAAGACAATGAAACAATATGTGTGAGCAAGTCATGTGGCACACTTATTCTAAAGTACAGATATTAATTAACTGCCATATATAGCAACCTATTGCCTGTCAGTGGATACACACTTTCAATACCACATATCAGTGCTCAGCCCACAACTGCCTGACAGTGCCTGGCACACTCTATATATCAAACCATGTTTTGCACAGCAACAAAGATAAACCAGTATGTAAGATTATACAACAGTACATGACACACTATATGTGAGACAATGCACCACCTAGCCACAGGAGGTATATATCAAGCTAATGCATCAGGAAATATGCATTCCATTGCAATGATTTAAAGTCCAGTTACAGTATTACCAGTATACCACACTAGTCGTTGATGGCAAACACCTGCCTAACATATGTGCACATTCGTTAATATAGGTGGCATACTGCTGTACTAGACTATACATGTTGCTAGATATGCACTTATATCTTGTAACACACATATGACCGAGGCCATGGTACAGGCATACCCACACACACATCAAACATACATACCAGACACAAAGGTATGGCAACCCAGATGACCTTTACCTGTGTGCCATACAGTACTGTGTGTCAATAGTTACAAAGCCTTATGCCTGAGGTATGTAATCTGTGAGGACTACAGGGAACACACAAAACAGTGGTTCCAAGAAATGTGGACATACACCATACTGTGCTGTGCAGGCATACAGCTTCAGGTAGTACTACAGTTCAAACATGAGTTGTATTCACCAGCAGTAACACTCAATAAGCATACATGTACTGCTTTAGCCTACAATGGGACACCCAACCGACACCAAGGGACTATGTCAGACTGTATGGCATACTGCTTTTTCTGCCTAGCAATTGCATACACATCTTTTGCTGGGATCACAGCTAGGACACATAAAACCATGACAGAAACAGTTTCCCACTAAGCTATCACACATATACAGAACTCTGACACATTCACCAACACATTCACCATCACACTCAGTCAACCTCACAGAGCAATAATTGCAACAAGTACATGTGGGTATGTATTGCTTCATAGGTAGGTATTAGGCTATTGGCCCTAGGGTCTATAGAAGTCTAGACATAGGCTACCCTGGCCTTTGACACACAGGTAAGAATGTTTCATGTGGCCCTGTCAAGCAGAGGAACAGAGGTGATTCTCGGGGTGTATTTCCTATCTCCCATACAATCATCAGGATTATTTATGATGATTGCTAATTAGGAGCTTTCTTTGCTATTGATAGGTGGTTTGTTCCAGAGTATGGGATGTCTCTGAGATAGGAATCTATCCCTCCAGCATGTGCTGTTTATTGAGGTCACAAGGTTTAGGTCCCTAGAGCATGTAGCTCATAGGGATTGTGATCTGTCTACGTGAAGCATGTCCAACAGCTCTGGGTTTGACATAGCTTAGTATGTTAGGCAGAGGTCACCTCTGTGTAGGCGATATGCGACACATTCTAGCTGTGGGTTTGTGAGATGGTCTGCATAGGGCATCTGTTTGTGGCCGATATTACTCTTTGTGAGGTATGTCTGTGTCGTTTCCAGTTGCTGTAGATGTCTTGTGAGGTACATACCACATGGGGCATTGTACTCTATAATGGGCTTTATCTGTGATGAGTAGAGGGGAACACTGACCTATATTTCCATGGATGACACACCTTTTGTGATGACGTGTGCCACGTAGACAGATGACATGACTAGTGTGGCACTGTGATTATCAAAGGGGTGACTACTGTCCAACTGTGTCCCATGGTGTCTTATCACACCTTCGGTGTTTAGTAGACTACCACCTATGTGGTAGTTCATAGGTACAGAGTTTTTGCAAGAAGGTATGCCAATGCAGTGTCAACATTAAGCTTGAGTCCATGGCTTTGTCACCAGGCATCTGTTGCAGTAAATATGACCCTGTCTCTCTCTCTCTCTCTACATATGTGTATATATATATATATATATATATATATATATATATATATATATATATACACATACATATAAACATCCATTGTTGTGCATGTAGATATACATATAGGCACATATACAGTCCAGCTTTCATGGTGGGGATATCAATTATGCAAAGGTTGTGAGGTATACAGTTATGTCATAATATAGCACAGTGTTGTGCGGAATGCATTGAAGGTGTTCTCAGCCCATGTAGCTTTAGCAGGCCTCACTGGCTGCAACACTGCAAACCTGATGAATCATACCCAGAGCGTTTAACCACCACATGTCATAGAACAGCACTGTATGCTGTCTTGTTTGCCACACACTACAACCTACATAGAAATATGCACACAACAACCTTCAACAACATATATATGTCCACCCTTCACAAACAGTTGCAGTATGTCCCTTGCTCTATGCACATGTACAGATGCTAATATATCTGACACAGACAGATCTCTCCATATGTGTGTGCCATACACACACAAGGTCCACACTGTTGTAGGTTTGTGTACCTCACGGCTGACCTGTTGGGCCTTGCTGGAACATGAACAGGTGTCACATGTGAGCCCACAGTAATATTAGAGGGTGTATATATAGCTGCAAATGCTAGATTAGCATACTAGCCTGGTACAGCTGTTGCCGATGCTAAGCTACACATTAATATGACTATCATGCATTTGTTACTCTGTCACATCCATGTTTATACAACCGTATGCACTACTCCTACAAACAGATATTGTACACACTACTGTACAGAACACAGATAACATGGATCAGATGTTTGACATTTAATGCTGAACTACATATGTCACAGTCATATCCCATTGCACACAGCTACACACTGATTTCTCCATGCCAGTAGTTATTCAGGGCATCTGTGCATAGATACGTACTGCTGCCACATATGGATGATTCAAACTATGTAGAGTACTCTTCATAAACATCTACTACATGCCAGTAAATACATAGCTGTTACATACCTTTCCTTTGTATGTGTTCGTATTTGTCGGTTTCATGTGTATTGTAATAACTTTTATTTTTTCAAGATATATATTTTTTTCAATATAATTATTTTTTTCTTTTCAATATATTATGTATTTTTCAATATTACTTTTTGCAATATATTTTTCTTTTCAATATAATTTTTTTCAATAATTTATTTTTCAATATATTATTTATTTTTCAATATGATTTTTTTTTTCAATATATTTTTTCTTTTCAATATATTTTTTTCAATATATTCTTTTAGTTTTTCTTTTTTTTTCAATATATTACTTTTTCTTTTAATATATTTTTTGTTGATCTTTTTCTTTTTTCCTGTTGCTGTTGTCTGTGTCCATCCATCTCTCTCTCTCGCTCTCTCTCCCTCTGTACTTGTAGTGAAATGATTGCATGTGTGGACAGCAAGTACAGCCTGGTTTTATAGGTATTTGCACATGTGCATGTGATGGCCTCTGCACCAATTGGTGCCCACCATTTGGCAATTGCATGCAGCCTGCTGTGTGGCACTTTCAGTACTCACTGTCATAGCAACCCAATGCTATAAATTGCTAAGTCAGGTAGGTGTAGCCCTTTCAGCTTTCCAAAGTGGGGACCATGCTTGTTTGCTGTGGACACTGTTGTGTAAGTCAGAAGGTTGGTATACTTCTCATAACTGATGCTAGGGTTGTAGCCAGTGATTTGAATGTTGTACTCAGACCTGAATGTTGCCACTTCCAGTACACAGCTGACAGTGGAGAATTGTACTCACCCCTACAAATGCTAACACAAGATACATGGGAGTATGTAGTTTATTTTCTACTTATACAATTAGCTGCTATACATACATAGTTATTGAGATGTTTTCATTTGGCACATGAACTGTTTGGGAACTGCTGTACTGTGGATATTAATGTACTCACTTGCACAGTTTGTGCTTTTTCTTGTTGACATTATCACAGGATGCTCATGAAAACTGGACAATTCCAGTACTGAGTATGCTTTCCTACATCCTTGCCGTACCTTGAACACACAGGTATTTTGTACATTTGGGTGGGGATTGTCCTGCTATGATACTGTGTGGGGGTTGTAAAGTGCTGCTGTAACATTATTTACTGCTAGAATGTCTGGTTCTGTTATCACAGTCATGTAATGCAATTCCACAACAACTGATGGTAAGGTTCCACAGAACAGGTTTTGTGTTATGGCATTCCTATTTTTCCTTTACATTCACTCATTCTGATGCATGATATATTTATTTCAGCAACAACCTGCTGTATATCTACTGTGCCTTAGTGGTACTTCATGCAGTCTAGTGTGTCCAAGGTCTGGGGTTCGAGACTGACAGTGGTGTTTTATTTTGCTGCTGAGCAGAACAGGGCCCCTCATATGCAGGGTGACTAAGGCACTTTTAAGCAGTTGTAAGCGGGTTTGCACAGGTTTGCGTGACACTTAGCAATACTTAGTTAAGCGCACACAAGCGCACACTCGTGCACACCCGCTAACTACTGCTTAAAAGTGCTTACTCTCGCTAACCCCCAGGCTCATTTCTTTGAAAGAAAAGAAAATGGGGAGAGAGGAAATTGGTGAAAAAGGGGCACAAAGAGGGAAAGACAGTAGCAAAAACAGCTCAGGATGTGCAGGACAGGTGTAAGGAAGGTCTATAGCTGCCCATTTCTTTAACAGCAACAGCTGTGCATATACTAGTAATTTGGAGGGAAATTTGAAACCCTCCACCCCTGAGAGAGGGGTGAGGACAACGAAGTATGTTGTACTGCCAATTAAATTTCAGTGTATGTGTCCAGCGGACATTTCTGCAAAATGGGCAGCTATGTATGGGGCTTAATTTTTTTGTGGGACCAGATTGCCCATTTTTTTTTAGGTGAGAGTGGAATGTGGGGTAGGGGAAGTAGGTATATTTTGGGAGGTAGGTTGGGGAAGTAAACAGACAAGACAAACAAGATGCACACAGGGGTGGAATATGACACATGGGGTGGGTGAACACCATTGATGGGGAAGGATGTTTGGAAATCGCAAGCCCATGAGCCCACAGATGGCAACAGTGGAACTGAGACCCCCACCCATGGGCAGTCACTACTGCACCTTCACAGCCCGGAGGTTGGCTGTACTGGGGGCCTGCATAGGAGAGGCAGGCTCACCTGTGAGTTGCACCACTCTTGCCTCGAGCTGGCATAGAGGATCAGCGACTGAACACTCGATCTCCTTACGAACCACAGCCCAGACCATTCAGAGGGTGATAGGTGGCCCTCCTCCAGCCACGCTTGCAGGGGGGGATGAGCCCCATCCCCTGCAGTGCTTCCACCCAAAGATGGCACAGGGCCAATCGAGGAGGAGGTCCCTGGATGGGCACTGGACCTGCTGGTGCCAGGTTCCATCGCCAGCTGATGTGGGACAGGTGGGTCCGCTGGGACAGGCCTTCCCATACGTTCTATGTTTAGGAGGATTTAATGACAATATGGGTTGGTAACAGCCAACAGCATTCCAAATTAGTTGTAACAGCATGCAGTAATATTCCCATTGACCCAACACACCAGAGTTCCAACAGCTGAACAGCAAGCATAACACATGCATATATAGAACAACAGTGGACATTCCAACAGCATGCAGGATTGATTGGTGGCAACAGGCCACCAAGATTGTGGTGTTTGAACAGGGCACATGCATCAAAGAAAATGCAGATATTTATAAACCAATAGGACATATGTCCCAACAAATGTTTTGAGATTACACATACCCACTGAGGTGTGGAATTGCATTGTTTATGCACATACAGTAGGGTGTAAAAAGATACCTCCATTAGCAACTTATATGTACTTATAGTTTGCACTACATTCCTATTGACTGCAGGTATATATCCCCTACATGTATTATTACACTAGGCAATGTCCATTAAGTTGTAAAATGGGTTTTGCTAGTTCCTTATATACCTGACCTGTATCTGACATACAAACTGTCCAGGATGCAGATGTTACCGCTACGTATTTATATATTTTATTTATATTTATATGTCTACATATCTGGATGTGTTCAGGTGACATTATCAGTTATATTTTAACAGCCCCCTACATTTCTAGCAACACACTGACATTTCTGGTGCACACAGTAACAAGCTACTCATGTGCCAGATTTACCTATACATGCCAGCCATGAAACAACAGTTGAGGACTGTATATATGCTTAACAGATACTGGCACTCCCTTCATCCACTTTCTATGGGCCTACCCAAGTGTGGGTTGACAGCGCTTAATACAACACTACTATTTCTATACTGCAAGAGTACATCAACATTTCGAAGAAAGTGACACGGACACACTACAGGAGTTACACCTTTATTAATTACATTACACACTTTTCTAGTGGCTCTCTCATTTATTTGATATTACAGTGCATGCAGACGACTTATTCAAGATGTATTATACCTTCATTTATGGTTTACGACACTATTTTTCAGGCTTTCTCACTTATTTTATATAAGAATACATGCAGAGAAATAATTCAGGACTTATTATACCTTTATTAATGGGTTACAACACTATTTTTACGCTCTCTCACTTATTTTACATAACAGTACATGCAGAGAGGTTATTCAAGCTTTATTATACCTTTATTATTGTACTACGACACTTTTTGTCAGGCTCTCTCACTTATTTTATATAACAATACATGCAGAATAATTACTAACCTGCCTGGTGGCGCAGCCTTAGCAGCCTATCTGCATAGGCTTCCTGATTCGCAGCACGGACACCTGCAGCTATGAAGTAAATGAAGTGATATTGAGACATATACCTATCCATACTATCGACTACACTAGCAATTTTTACATACTTCATTCCATGGCTACCTACACAGTAGTGGGGCATTTTCCATCCCATGGGCCTCCTGTATCCATTGGTTCAATTGGTCTTGCTTGCATCTCTTCAGGTCTGCGTGGTGGTGTCTGACCTGCTCACCAGTCCGAGGGACGCCTATGGCACTTGTGAATTCATGTGCGAGACAGTTCCAGGCTTCCGATTTGTATTCTGTGCCCTGGAACTGGCCCTGCAAGAGTCTAGCATCATGATGATGGACGAGGAGCCAAACCATCACTTTTGACTCCTCAATGCCCCACTGTTGCGCTTGAAAGCGAGAGACCTCTCCAACACCAGCCATTGCTGCCTGCAGATGGGAGCTACAACCAGTTATGGCAAGTATTCCCACCTATGGAGCTTAAACATGCCTCATTTCCTGCACTTATTTGTGATTGACCGGATTTGAAAATTCTCAGCTGGGTGCACACCTGCTTAGCACTGGGTAAACTTTGATTATTATGTATATGTGTGTTGACAGTGCATAAACATCAAATGCTGTCATGGCTTAGTGGTTAAGTACTTTGATTATGGTGCACACTATCCCGGGTTTGAGGTCTGTCATTGCTTTTTATTTTACTACTGGCCTGACCAGCTAGGAGGTGTGGCTGTGTTTAGCCAACTTTGCTCAACTGTGCCCAACGTTGCTCTAAATTTACCAACGCTGTCCAACATTGCGCTAGTTAGCGCAGTGCGCAGCGCAGTGCAAACGGATTTTGTTTGCGCTAGTTGGCGCGATGCTCAGCTCCAACAAAGCTATTGTGCTAGTTAAAGCACTGCTTACCTATGAGCAATTATACTTAAATATGCTTAATACTGGTAAACTTTGCTTAGCAGTGCTTCATACTGCTTAAGATACATTATTTATGAATTTATCAGTATGCATGACCATTTCACCTTCTTACACACATATATATATATATATATATATATATATATATATATATATATATATATAAAATATCATTCACTACTACATAGGCCATTTCAATGCATTTTACTAATATTTAAAAGGTAAATGTCAGGAATTATTTTTATGCACAGATTTACTACAGAACATGGGAAGGGGAGTGGTGGGACTCGAACCAGGAATGCCTCCACTTTGTGCGAAGGCTCTACCACTACGCTATTGTTATTTGGCTTAATTTGCATATAAGTACTTTATTATCCTCTTCGATTTCTGAACTGCTAACTGTAGCTAAGCAATGGGCAAACCAACACGCACAAATACAGGCAGCTATATCGGGAATGAGAAAAAAAAAGGTTTTACATTTTATTTTATTTGTACACGGGATTGGAATGTGGGGGAGTATAGTATTGGAGATATATACATTTGAGCAGACTTGCTCATGTCTGGTGACATTTGCTGTTTAGTCTCTTGCAGGGGAGTGGATATTTGGACTGCTCGGCAGTCTGATACTCCCCCTGCACTCGTGCATGCTCCGTGTTAGCCTTAGAGTTGAGTCAGCGTGCCCTCATGCATATGCATGACACGCTGATGTCATACTCTTAGACTGCAGTCTCTGAGTAAGACTTAGTTAGTCTTACATGGAGGATTAGTGAATCCCGGCCCACATCTTACAATTTTTGCTTAAAGACTTTATGGAGAAATCAAAAAACACAGGTGACAACGAACATCATTGCCTAGTAACAGTTTTAATATGCAAGACTTCTGAAAGAAATAGTCTTATTTTAACAAATATTTTATATTCATGAGAAAACACATTCATTAAGTCAATATACCACTAAGAAAACTCATTTCATAGAATTAAAAGCAAATACTCCAAATTTACAGTATCAAAAGCTTTCTCAAAGTCAAGATAGAAGATTACAGTTCTTCAATAGTTTTATTAAAATATTAAAATATTAATGTTATTTGGTTTATGCTGTCTTGAGTTTTCCTATTAATAACAAATCCCGATTGATCTTTGTTTATTAATCTAGAAATACTATTTCTTAAATTATCTGCAAATGTTGAGACAACTATAATTTAGTAATATGATTAGTTGCTAACATGAACAATCAGTAGGACTTTTATACTATTTCTTTACTGCTGCATTTAATGAGCATTCTAGGTATTATCCCTTCTATACTTAGACACCATGATTCAGAAAGGTTAGCCAAAGGGCTAAGTCAATTTTATAGCTCACAGTGGCCATATCCAATTAAGAGACAGCTCTACCACAGTGTTCTAACACAAAAAAGTATAGCACTATGGTGGTCTGCCTCTGTGACCTACCAAAAATTGGTAATGAAGCATTCTGGGAGAGTGACATATGCTAATTAGCCATATGCTCTTTCCCAGAAATGCCTGCAGTAAAGGCAGTTACACACCCAAGTGATTCAGAGAATCTACCAGCTGCAGCATTAATCAACACAGCCAGAAGTTCATGTTCACCCATAACTTTCAATGGGTGAGACCGTGTTAAAGGTAAGTGTCAGGTAGTTTAGTGTACAGGTAGTACTGTAGACATGTGTGTGCATGTTTGTGAGATACTGCATGTGTCAATGTATGTAGAAGGATGAGTAGTTTCAGGTGAGTGTGTGTTTGTGTGTGTGTGTGTGTGTGTGTGTGTGTGTGTGTGTGTGTGTGTGTGTGTGTGTGTCTGTATGTGTGTGTGTCTGTCTGTGTGTGTGTCAGGCTGGGTAGTTGCAATAGAGGACTAGTTAAGGGATAGGTAAGATGGATGTGTGTGTGTGTGTGTGTGTGTGTGTGTGTGTGTGTGTGTGTGTGTGTGCGCGTGTGTGCGTGTGTGCGTGTGTGTGTGTGTGTGTGTGTGTGTGTGTGTGTGTGTGTGTGTGTGTGTGTGTGTGTGTGTGTGTGTGTGTGTGTGTGGCTGAATGGGCGAATGTGTCCATTAGTGATATTGGGTGAGGAGACTATGTACATGCATGGGCGGCCGCGGTGGTGCAGCGGTTTGCATTGCTGCCTCACAGCAAGAGGTTCTCCAGTTTGATCCTTGGCTGGAGTGCCTTCTGTGCGGAGTCTGCATGTCCTCCCTGGGGTCGTGTGGATTTCCTCCGGGTGCTTCGGTTTCCTCCCACATCCCAAAGACATGCTGTAGGTGGATTGGACACTCTAAATTAGTCCTAGGTGTGAGTGCGTGCATGTGTGTGCCTTCTGTGGAAGGTTGGTCATTGGGCTGGCACTTCAACACCATAAAACTCCACTACCAATCATGAGCGGACCGGTGATCCGCTGTTGTGACCCCTAACCGGGAAAAAGCTGAAAGAAGAAGAAGAGTATATACATGCATGAATTTGTGAAATTGTAAATGTGTGTGTGTGG
Source organism: Protopterus annectens (assembly GCF_019279795.1). Classification (NCBI taxonomy): domain Eukaryota; kingdom Metazoa; phylum Chordata; order Ceratodontiformes; family Protopteridae; genus Protopterus; species Protopterus annectens. Next base: position 1,434,667,531 of record NC_056731.1, on the reverse strand, counting down.
GGGGGGGGGCTCATACCCCTAAAATCTCCTAGACTAATGAGAAGATCCTGAAATACAGGGGGAATATGCAAACGTTAATGGAATAACACATTTGCAACATGAAAGACATATAGGCAGGGGGAACACAAGACAACAGAAATGTAAAAAGTAAAATGCAACATGCTTTGAACCATGTCATTTCAGCACACAGCCTAGCTTCTTAGCAACATATTAGCCCCTGGTGCCATCACTAGACTCTAAGGATACTCTTAACATATTAGGTTAAGTCAGTTAAAAAAAGTTATAGTAAAAAAGGGGGGGGGGTTGAACCCTACACCCTTGATGCAGAAAGCAGTTTTTCAAGTTAGGGCCTTAAATGGCTTGTGTAATAGCTTATCTTAACATAGACTCATAGGCTCATAGATTAGTACTAAGCTAACTGCCCTTGCAAGCCATTTTAAGCCTAGCCAATTATGCCTTCTGAGACTCAAACCCTGGACCTTGTGTTTGTAAGGCAAACACCTTAACCATTAAACACTATAAGAAGTATCAAACTCTAATGTGTGGCATTATTGACTGATTGTAGTGATCCATAGTTTATGAAGGCAGGGGCAAAATAAGAAGATACATGAGGGATGTTCTGTCAACTCAGGGATAGATAAGTTGGTGTGTGTGTGTGTGTGTGTGTGTGTGTGTGTGTGTGTGTGTGTGTGTGTGTGTGTGTGTGTGTGTGTGTGTGTGTGCACATGTGGGTGTGAGTGTAGGTATGTCTGAAGGAGTATATGTGCATGGGAGAGTTAATGGAGTGCCTGTGCCAATGCAATGTATGGGGCATCTGAGGTGCTTAACACAGGAGAGTGTTGATTTGCACTCACTATTATGGGTGACTCAGAGATATGCAAATTAGGCAGTAATAAGGTCTGTTCTAATCACAGTTAACATGACGCTGAATCACATTTTTCATGATTGCAGAAATGGTCTGTTTTGGTCACAGCTCTTACCACCAGTGGTGAGGTTTTTTTTTTTTTGAATTCTAGTACTGGGATTTTATTTGATTCTATTTTCTGATTTGCTATATGACTTCATAAGCATTAATTTGTTTTAATAATCATTCTTTAGTACTTTCTAGTAACTTACTAAGTACAGAATTGTCAAGGAATGATTATGTTTGATATGTATCTGTTTGTTATATACTTTTGTTCATTAATATCCCCATATTTTAATCTCTTTAAAATATCTTTGAGTTCCTTTACTTTTTACTTTCTAGATATGTAATGGTATTCATCTGGTTGGATTTGTTTAGTAATTTAGCTCTGTTAGCTAATTTATATTATCTTCTAAGGTTACTATTATAAAAGGTGAGTTTCCATTGCTTCTATAATTATTGTTTTTATGTTTCATGTTTTTTAATTATTTCTTAATGTTTTCACCATATGTACATTTTTGTCTCTTATTTACTCTGAATGTAGCTGTATTTATTTTATGCTGAATATCTACTAATTATTTTCCCAGTCTTTGTATTTATTTTTGAGGCAACCTATTTTAATATGTATGTGTATGTGTGTGTATATATTATTAACTTCAAAAGAAGGGCGTTATCATCTGATATAGGGCATGTTATTATTTTGAAGGAATCAAGTTTAGAGGTTAGATCATTTGAGTTGTTTAATGCCAAAACCTTATGAATAACATGCAAATTTTGGTGAATTGTCTTCTTTCTAATTTAAATCCTTTGGATTAAGTAATTCTATCCATATTTAATATGTTAGCATTGAAGAAATCCTACAAAGTTTAATGGTGTATATGTCTTCTTTAGCTAATAAGCAAAAAAAAATAATTGGAGGGATTCAATAAAGCCTACATGCTCATTTTTCACTGTGTGTGTGTGTGTGTGTGTGTGTGTGTGTGTGTGTGTGTCTCTGTCTGATGAGCACACACACAGGAGCAAACATTGTGTACTTTCATGCACCCCCACAAAACAAGGTAAACATTGCAGCATGTTAATTACAACATAAGTTACTGAATTACATGCTAATTAATCTTACATGGTGGAACTATTCAACAAGCTATAAAGCAACTGTGTAGACTCCATGCTGGTGATCCCTGTGAATTTCAAAATTTTTGGTATACAGCCACAGAAAGGAGTCTACACAGACAGAATAAAAATCAAAAGGTGTGAGATTTGTACAGAACTGACTTTAACATGTGACAGCATTAGACAGAGGCTTTATACAACAAAAGGACAGTGACAATAGCAACATGATCCTTTTTTCTGCCATAACAGAAATGCAGCTTTGCTCCCCACCTCCAAAGGAACAGTACACTTGTAAGTAATGCAGACAGATAAACGTGTAAATGTGCTTGCTAATCAAAATAAATACAAAAGCCATTAAACAGACTATTTATAGTTACCTGTCAGCATATGCAATAGATAGCTGATGAAATGCAGGGGTCTATATTAAAATTGCAAGGAGGCATTACATCTAATGCCTCTTCAGTGACACATAAAGACTGAAGTCTGAAAATAAAGAAGGCTCAGGCCAGTGATTTTTTTACCAGGGAAAAAAATTGCTTGGCCTGAGCCCTAGCATTGCCTTTTACCCCACTGTAGTGCGATCTCAGAGTTGATATATTTAGTTAGGGGGTGTGGGGGGTGTGGGGGTTGAAGCCCCCAGTTAGGTTTTAAATAGTGTGTGTGTGTTTGGCACTAACAATTTCTTTCCCAGGGAAAGAAATCACTGTTTTCACCATTTCCAGTTTAGTGCATTCAGTTTTTATGTGTCGCTGAAGAGGCAGTCAATGTAACACCTCTTCGCAATTTTAATTTAGACCTGAAATGCAGGCATATCATCTAAAAATCAGTAGTCCTCTGTGCAGATGTATTCCAAAGTAATATCCTCTCTTCCGTGTTCAGCACATAAACTATTTGGTTCCCCTTCAGTTTTCCTAGCTACATGGTGGCCATCTAGTGTAGATTCAGGGATGTCAGCAAGGTGAAGATGCAAATGAGGCCTGAACTCATTAGAATTGCTAAATCAAAAAAAAAACTGGATCTGTGTATGGATGTAAACATAGTGCAGGCACTGCCTCAGTGTTTGTGATTAATGGATGGCAACTGTGAATGTTTACATCAAGCGGGTGTGTCAGGTTAGACTTACAAAGTGTTACATGTATGTCTGTCAAGGTTGGAAATGCAAATAAACAGTGCACAATTCACAGGTTCTGTTTCATTAACATCCAACCTCCTCTTCATTTGTTGACAAATTGTGCTTTCTCTGTCAGTTTTTTATTATTAGTTTATGAATTTTTGACCATTGTTTGTGTTAAGCAGCTCTTATTGCAATCATGGGAAATGGAGGAATGAATGGAAGTTTTATATTGTTTGCGCGGCATTGCACAACTGGCAAAAGAGAGACCTTATGAATGATTAGTTTTGAATACAGGTGTATGTCATACTTTAAAATACTTATCATTACCGAATGATAATGCAATGACATGAATTGTTTATGCAAGATGTGCTGTTGTGTGTTGGCATGTTGCAGCAATGCTAATCTGCACTGTGCAGGGGAACTGCACCTGTTTGCTGCTGGTCACCATTGGTGTGCGATGTGCACCTCCGGACAAACATGGAGCCCAAAACGTGAAGGGATTTATTGCTTTTCCAGCATTACTAAAGTATGACAGTTAGTACTGAATGTTTGGAATATACCTGCTACTTAACTGATTCTGTGGCAGCATGTTTTAATGCAGTTAATGCAGTGATACATTCCTGCTTGGGTCCAGATGGTACTGGGTTTGAATACAACTGTATGTAATACTTTTAACTACTTTTATATTACCATTGCTGCATGATGGTGTGCAATGCACAACATTGCACAATAAGGCATTAAAGAAAAGAAATGGAGAAGATAGCACAGTCGTGAAATGGGGAGTTGGCAAGGTTAAGAACAAATGGAAAGCAATACAGGAATGTGCAGGAAAGAGGTAGGAAATAACCATAGCTATCCATTTCTTCAACAGTAAAAACTGATAATATATGCATAATATTAACTGAATTTGGACTGTCAACTCCAGAGAGAGAGAGGGGTGATCACAAAACAATCATGCTGTATAGCCAGTTGGACCAAATTAAGTGTGTTGAGAAGACACATGAGTGAAATGGAGAGCTATGTATGAGGCATTCTTTGTGGTGTTTGTGTGTGTGTGTGTGTGTGTGTGTGTGTGTGTGTGTGTGTGTGTGTGTGTGTGTGTGTGTGTGTGTGTGTGTGCGTATGTGTGAGACAAGTACCTTTTTTTTGAGAGAGAGAGAGGAATGTTGGGGAAAGGACGTAGGTATGTCTGGGTCTGGTAAGTTGGGTAGGTGAGAAAGCAATTGCAGACAGGCAAGGCACTCAAGACAAGAGACAGGGATGTTGACGGACAGAACAGTTTGATGGACACCATGGATGGGGTGAGGGTGGGGACATCCAGGACCCATGGTCATCAAGCTGGGTGACAGTGAATCGAGTCCTCACCTGCAAGACTGTCATCACTGTCACCTCAAACCACTACTGACTGGAGAGCTTGACATCGCCTTCTCCTCCTCCTACTGTTACTTCATAAAATGAGGGAGAGTAGACTCTCTGGCCAGAGTAGGCATGCAACAACAGTGTGGTGCACAACCCTATGTACCAACCCTGGCAACTCAGTGCAGGTGATAAACTCACCTCTCCAGCACTGTTCCTGGAGGTAACCACCGGACTATCCTCTGGAGCAGGACTACCTGAGGGGCAGGTAGTGCAGGGGCAGCAGAGTTGTTGCTGTCAGGGTGGCTTTCAGACATGTTGGGCAATGGTGCCATAGCCACTGGAGTAGAGGCGGGTGGATACTGTGGGGTACATCTACTATGCTGTGATGTGGAGCATTTTAAGGATGACATGGACACATTTTGATGACATGTAATAAAATAAAGCATAACATTTAGAAAAATAAATTAAAAATAGACAGAGATAAGGGTTGGGTTGAGAGAAAAAAATAGATAAGGTTAGTACCTTCATATGTAACAAACAATGCATTAATACAATTATTTGACTCTATTATCTTAACCGTTACTCCTAAAACTACTACCCCCCCCAAAGATAACTATTACTTTTAAGACTACCAGCTCAAAACAGATGCACACTATACTGCAGACTGCAGCAAATACTCCTTTACATAAGCATATATTGCACATATGCATGCTCTAATTATATGTATTACAGTTTACAACAGGGCATGTGTGCCACTGGTTTAGAGCTTTTACTTTAAAGTTTTAAGTTACACATAATTGAATAATTAACAGTATTGTATACTTGGGAAGTGTAGTATTTGACCCTACAACCTCTGACCAAAGTCTAATATTGTACAACTGGTTTGTGCTACAGAAATGCATGCATACTTATTTTAAAGTTTAGATATGCATGCTCAGTTTGATACAACTGTATAAAATACCAAGCAAGCTATCTTTAACTTTTAATGCTACAATAACACTATTCTTCTGCTGCATACATACAACATGCCTCCCTCATCCAAGTCAACCTAGTGCCATAGGTCCAAGCATTAACCTCCTTTAATGAATAAATTTATGGTTTCCCATCCAATTGTCCAAGTTGCATTTGAATTGGGTTAGGGAGGAACTCTGCTTCACATGGATGGGGAACCTGTTCCATAGATGGAGAAGTCTATGGGATACATACCTATCTCGCCAGCAAGTCCTGTTTATGTCACAGGGAAGGTTTAAGACTTTAGAATGAATAATTCTGGTGGTGTTTGTTTTGTGGATGTGCAGGAGGTCCATCAGTGTTGGTGTGACAATGCTCTGTATGTCAGGCATAGATATCCCCTCAAAAGCATGTAGGAGACAGAATACAGGGATAGGGCCTTGAGGTGGTCTACATAGGACATCTTACTTATGCCCTGTATTCTTTTAGTGAGGAAACGTTGCAGATATTCTAGTTGTTGGATATTCCTGGTTAGGTACATACCAAAGGGGGCATTGTACTCAATGATAGGTCTGATGAATGCCGAATACAGTGGAACAATGACTTCCTTGGCCTGAGAGGTGATACCTTTGTTAATAAGTTGTGCAACATAGAATGAAACATGATGTTCAAAGGCTGGATTACTATCTATGTGTTACCCTAAGTCCCTGACTACTGCATCTGCTCTAAGGGCTGTGTTGTCAATATGACAGTTACCAGGGATGAATGACTTCCCAAACGATACTATTAAGCATTTCTTGGCATTTAGGTTTAGTCCATGGTTCTGACACCAGTTGTTTGTCTGTGTAAGCTGTTCCTGCAGAACATTTATGTCAGTGTGAGATTCAATTATAGGTCCTAATTTGCAATCATATGTGAATTTTTTCAACCAGAGACCACTGACAATCACCAAAAAGGAGAGGTCTAAGGACTGATCCCTGAGCGACTCCAATTGTGACCGGCATCTTTGTAGAGGTGGAGTCCCCAATTCTAACTTTCTGGGTACCCTATTCCTCCTCCAGAGGTCATCTTAGTGATGCCTACATTGGTTACTAGTGTGGGGGATACAAGTGGTACTGGTTACAGCCCAGGCCAAACTATCCTATGTCTTTGACATTTACTGGGACCCAGAATAGTCCCCTTGAAGCAGCCTGGCACTGTGGTGTTTCACTAAGTGTCCAACAAAAATATTGGACTCCTGGACACCCCATCTCTGAGCTCTAAATCTCACACCTTCTCCATGAATGCCTGCCATGTCTACCACAGATCAAGAGCAATGGACAATGATGGATTGCTGCCAATTCTAGTTATTGTGTTTACTGGGAGTGCTCACACTGTTTGAAAATGTTGCTCACCACTTACCATTGTGCAAAAATGGTGGTCATCAGTGTGCACCCTAAGCCCCACTTTTGAGTGATGGGAAGCAGTGTGAAATAGTTGCAAGCTGTGAAAAATTACACACGCAGTTGTGTATGTATGTTAGGCAAATACGAAGACCATGCTAGTCCAGATAACAGAAATATACTTACAGAAACATAGTACACAATATACCCAAAGTGATACATTTGATAATAAATGTGATAATGCATAGATATAGAAATAAATGAATAAATAAATGAGACAATATTAGTGGCTCAGCCCTCATATATATAATTAATATCATCTGCAATTTGTCAAGTGTTATAAGTGAAAGTGACTATAATGGGAAGTGTAACAACAGCAAACGACTATGGAACATATTGTATTTGAACTCAGAACCATGTGTATGGCAGTCCTACACTTACATTTGCTGTCACAAGAGAAGTGCAATAACAGCTGTTCATGTTTCAGTTCATTGCTATAAACTGCAAAGCCACAGCAGTGAAAAAAATGTTACACACCCTGTACAAGAACCAAGGACCATCTGTACTCTAGCCTTACACTGATACCTGCAGCCACAGGCAATAGCCTTGATTAAATGTATCCAGTTTCTATCTTTGGCTGTCTACTTTCTGGGTGGCCCACCTCTCCAGTTTGTGCACTGACTCACTTTGCGCAAACAAGATAATTATAACCAAGCCTGACATTCTTTTTCTCCGGTTTCTGTGTTTGAGCTAAGTGATGCATAGTGCAAACAATGGCCAAAAATAAATAAATAAATAAATAAATAAAGGTAGAAATACTTGAAATGAGGAAAATCAATCTCTGACATAAACAGTTGAAAATGTTAGTACACATGAGATATTTCTTAATAGGTCTGGATTTCAGCTCTCACTCTAATGCACCTTCAGAAAACAGGATGGGTGCCTTATCCCCCTTTGTCACACAAATGGCTTTGCACCAAAGTACTGAAGAATTTCTTCACATGACCAACTGCAACAAAATGTACACTGATATCTAACCATAAACTATTTGTCCATTTATTAAATGTATTATATTTGGACCTACTGCACTTAGTGATCACACAACCTGTTATGATTATTGCTTGCAAATATACAGCTCTGTCTTACTTTTCTGTGTTTCTTCATCATTCATCAGTTATATGACCAGTACTCTGAGACATGTAGAGTGTAAGCCATTCTATATCATTGGCCTTAAAATATGTGAAGATATTAACTGAGAATAATATGATATGCAGTTGCAGACAACTGTAGGGCAGGTTGGATTGCACAAACAAACACAGAATGCTCTTTTTGGGGGAGCAAAGGTGCGTTACTGTTATGGCACATACAAAGGCACACTGCTCTTTTTTTCTTGGGGGCGGCAAACCAGAGTTACTGTTATGGCACAAACAAGCATAGGCTGTTCTTTTGGGGTGAGTAAAGGTGAGTTACTATTATGGCATAAACAAGAACGGGCTGTTCTTTTAAGGAGCAGTAAAGGTAAGTTACTGATATGGCACAAACAAGGATATGTTGCTCTTGTTACTGTCCTTGTTTTGTATCCTGTCTGTTGTTTGACCTTGTGAGGGCTGTGAAGTCAGAAACTGCAATGTGTATCATTACTTTCTAACTTCTCTAGTTAATGATTTTCCAGTATAAACATATGGTGCTAAACTGAGGGCATGCAGTGATCATCACTACTTTTGAGAGGTATGACTGTGTGATTTTTTTATACCTGAGGCCTACTGATTATTAATGGACACATATAAGTCAAATAAGTCCCTGCTGTCACATCTTAAGGTAATTTCTGCAAAAAATCTCACAGCTTTTACTTGCTTACTATACCAAGTGATGAAATGTAAGAATATGCCATAATATTATTAAACAATTCACTCCAGGTTCAGGACTGGCTAGAGCCCTTGACATCTATGATTGGCTTGTGTTTAGTGTATAATAATTGGTTATAAACAGCAGGACATGTTTCTTATTTGAGATTTTTGAAACTAATTTAAATATTGTAGTTCACTGGGATCATGTTCTTTCAATGGTAGTTGATTTGTTGGTTGTGTTTTGGCAAAAAGCCTGGAGAGTATTTAAAATGGTATGGAAAGATTTTGTAAAGATATTCTGAGGAAGTTCTATGGTGAATATATTTGTGAGACTGCCAGCTCAGCTATCTGGAATTTTGTAAATAATCATATATCATTTATGAATAGTAATATGATTCATATGCTTGTCCTACAAATGGAAGAGAACTGTACTTTATGTACTGAGCTTCAAGAATGTAACCACAGTGTACCCTACTGGAAGAGAACAGAAATATATATATAAACTATATACCTGTGGAAAAATATGTTTTAATAGTAGAAGCTCAAACATACAGAGTTAACTTCAAAACTTCAAGAAAATAAGTTGAAAAATAAAGTGTTTTACTATTGTGTTATCTCAGTTTCAGTGCAGCAAGCAGACACAATGTCTAGAGCTAGATGTTTTCCAGTTGTCTTGAAACAGAAATAATTACTACGTTTCAAATGTAAAAGTGGTTTTATTGCTCTATGACTTCCTAGCAGCTGCACACTTCTGACAGATGTATATTTTGACATAGAGGTGTTAAATTCTAAGTATCTGTTTTGCCTGGGAACTGAGCCAGGTGACAGAGAGTGATGTCATCTGTACTAACCCAGCAGTAATGCTGATTATTAATTTAAGAAGTCTCTCAGAGAAAGACTGTGTGTTTTGTATCTTGTCTTGGACCTAGAAGCATCCATCATCTGCATTTGCCTTCCTCTGTAAGTAAGTAAGTTATTTAGGGCATAATATCTTTTAGATATAGATAGGAATATAGTAAAGATTAGTTTAGATGTTTTCTGTATTTATTTGAGACTGTCCTGCAATGTTGTTTTAAAATATTTCCTGTAATTCTGAACTCTGTAGTTACTGTTTTGTTTGAGTATTGTCTTGTTCTTTTATTCTTTATTATTAAATATATTTAAACCTTTTAATTGTGGCTGGTTTGTTTAGAGATATTTAAGCTCTTAGAGTACTTGCATATGTATTTGTTGACACTGTAGGCCACTCCAATAGCCTTGCTCTTGGTCACATTTACCATTTGGATAATAGTACCATTACACAGTAGGTTTGGGCATCTTTTGTAAGGGCCTTAGAGTAGCTGATAAATAGTGGTTGGTGGCAGTGATAACTAGCTTATAGTCTAGGCAGAAGGGGCATGGCTAGTAAACCTGTGCCAGCCATCCCCAGGAGTGTCTGTGTGTTTGTATATAAATTGAATCTCAAAGTGGATGTGTATGCGTCAGCTAATTGGGCAAGGATACAAAACACTGGTTGAACAGAGAGGGTGCTGGAGGTTTTGGCTTGACCACTCGGTGAGATCTTAACCCTATAGCTGTGCTGGGGGGGGTCTTAATGGGGATCTGAAGAAAGAGGCAGAAACCAGCCCCAGACTGACTGCGATCTCTGTGAGCTCTTAAGGGAAATTGTACTTTACTGTGTGTGTACTTGTCATCTTCCCATTGTGTGAGCTTTTCTCCCCGGGCCTCCGCTGAAAATGGACATGCATCCAGTCGGATCCTCCCGGTCAACAAATGTAAAATAAAATAAAATAAAATAAAATAAACATCCCTCACTGTTGCCAGTGGTGAGGATTGAGGCTCCTTGATTACTGGGCCAGTGCAGGGGTGTCACATATAAATTGTTTGGCAGTGGTGGGTTATCCAGATCACATATAAATTGGTTGACAGTGGTGAGTTAGCCACATCGCATATTAATTGGCTTGTAGTGGTGTGGCTATTGAATTCCTGTAGCCTGTGTACAGTGGTCACTGAAGGTGTTTGTACTCTCAGTCAGCCACACAGTGAACATTTAGAGCTGATATCACAATTGTTTTATTTATTTATTTTTTCTTAGCTTAGTTAGTAAGGGAGAGCAGGCAAGCATGGCAGCAGAGGAGTAAAGCAATCTGACAAGGAGCCAGTTGGCTGAGATGTGCCAGGCTAAAGGACTGGTACATGTCAACCTGACAAAAACAGACATGACTGCAGCTTTAGTCACACCTGCATCACAGAATAGCAACCAGGTGGACAATCAGACTGGCAGTGGAGATACACAACTCTCAGAAAATGGACAGCTCAAGCTTTCGACAGAGGACTTAAAAATCCATCTGGAGGTAAAGAGACTTGAATTGAAGGCCAAGCATTTGGAAATAGAAGCAGCAGAGACTGAGACATCTGGAAGCTGAGGTGAATGAGAGGCAGAGGCACTTTGAAAAAGAGATGCTGACACAATGTCTAGAGCTAGAGATTTTCCTATTGTCCTGAAACAGAAATAATTACTGGGTTTCAAATGTAAAAGTGTTTTTATTGCTCTATCACTTCATAGCAGCTGCACACTTCTGACAGATATGTATTTTTGACACAGATGTGTTTAATTCTAAGTATCTGTTTAGCCTGGGAACTGAAGTCATGTGACAAAGAGTGATGTCATCTGTGCTTACTAGCAGTAATGTTAATCATTAAATAAGAACTCTCACAGAGAAAAAACTGTGCATTTTGTATCTTGTCTTGTACCTAGAAACATCCATCATCTGCATTTGCTTTGCACTGTAAGTAAGTTATTAGGGCATAGTATATTTTAAATATAGATAGGGGTATAGTAAAGATTAGTTTAGATGTTTTCTGTATTTATTTGAGACTGTCCTGCAATGTTGTTTTAAAATATTTTATGTAATTCTGAACTCTGTGGTTACTGTGCTGTTTGAGGATTGTCTTTTTTTTGTATTCTTTATTATTAAATATATTTAAACATTTTAATTGTGACTGGTTTGTTTAGAGATATTTAAGCTCTTAGCATACTTGCATATGTATTTGGTTACACTGTATAGGCCACTTCAATAGCCTTGCTCTTGGTCACATTTACCATTTGTAATATAGTAACATTACACAGTAGGATTGGCCACCCTATGTAAGGGCCTTATAGTAGCTGATAAGTAGTGGTTGGTGGCAGTGGCAACTAGCTTATAGTCTGGGCAGAAGGGGGCATAGCTAGTAAACCTGTGCCAGCCTTCCCCAGGAGTGCCTGTGTGTTTGTATATAAATCAAATCTCAAAGTGGATGTGTATGTGTCAGCTAATTGAGCAAGGATGTAAAGCACTGGTAGGACAGAGAGGGTGCTGGAGGTTTTGGCTTGACCACTCGGCTGAGATCTTAACCCTATAGCTGTGCCACGGGGAAGTCTTAATGGGGATCTGGAGAAAGAGGCAGAAACCAGCCCCAGACTGACTGTGATCTCTGTGTGCTCTTAAGGAAAATTGTACTTTACTATGGGTGTACTTGTCATCTTCCCATTGTGTACATCCCCTCACTGTTTCCCGTGGTGAGGATTGAAGCTCCATGATTACTGGGCCAGTGCAGGGATGTCACATATTAATTGTTTGGCAGTGGTGGGATATCCAGATCACCTATTAATTGGTTGACAGTGATGTGTTAGCCACATCACATATTAATTGGCTTGTAGTGGTGTGGATATTGAATCCCTGTAGCCTGTGTACAGTGGTCACTGAAGGTATTTGTGCTCTCAATCAGCCATGCAGTGAACATTTAGATCTCATATCACAATTGTTTTATTTATTTATTTATTTTTCTTAGCTTAGTTAGTCAGGGAGATTAGGCAAGCATGTCAGCAGGGGAGTATAGCAATCTGACAAGGAGGCAGTTGGCTGAGATATGCCAGGCTAAAGGACTGGTACATGTCAACCTGATAAAAACAGACATGACTGCAGCTTTATTCACAGCTGTATTACAGAATAGCAACCAGGAGGACAATCAGACTGGCCGTGGAGATACACAGCTCTCAGAAAATAGACAGCTCATGCTTTCCACAGAGGACTTAAAAATCCACCTGGAGGTAAAGAGACTTGAGTTGGAGGCCAAGCATTTGGAAATAGAAGCAGCAGAGAGACTGAGACATCTGGAAGCTGAGGAGAATGCGAGGCAGGGGCACTTTGAAAAGGAGATGCTGACACTTCGCCAGAGTCACGGAGGTAATGGGGAAGGGAGTAACCAAACCCCAGAAGCAACAAAGGTCAGTAAATCTCTTCCACAATTTACAGAGGGGAATAATTTTGATAATTTAATTCATATGTTTCAAAAGGTATGTAAACAGTATTTTGACCAACGGCTCTGGATACGGTTCCTGACACCCTTACTCCATGGTAAAGCTGTAACTGTAATTTCTAAACTATCTGATAATGATTGTTTAAGTTATAATGTTGTAAAGAACTGTTTGCTAGAATATTTTAAATTAACACATGAAGCTTATAACAAAAGGTTTTGTGAGCATAGTCACAAGGCAGATGAATGTGTGTGTGAATATGTTGCTGAACTAAGCTCTTATTTTCATAGGTGGGTGAGGGGATGTCAGGTCACTACTTTTGAAAGGCTGGCAGACCTTTTTGATGAGGGAACAAGCCCTTAGCACTTTGCCTGAGGACATGAGAATCTGGTTAGCTGATAGACAATGCACTACTGCAGATGAGTGTGAGAAGAAGGGAGACCTATACCTAGCAAGCAGGACATCACTGCACAAGAATGGGACATCCAGTGCTCCTCATGGATCTAAGGAAGCCCATGGTGGGCAGCCCAGACTGCCCCAACAGAGTCTGCCAGCAGCAGAGGAAGCCACTCGTCCAGGTACACATCCAGGACCAAGGGTTAAACGTTTTAAATGCAACCAGAGGGGCCCTATAGCATATACATGTCCATGGAGGCAAGGTTGGGAACAAAAGGTGGGAGAGCCAGTAAGTGGGAATGACAAAATGCCAACAGTAGGTTGTCTAGAGACAACAAGGGTACTAAACTACCACCCTGAAGATGTCCTGATAGGGAATGATTTTGAAAATGCAGTACCCTGTGTGCATGCAGCTACATGCAGTCAGGCTTGGAGACAAGCATGTGGGTCTGGTAGCCTGGGGAGACCCAGATAGATTGTACACTTGCAGCCAGGACTGGTGAGGTGGTTACTTCAGGGAGGGAACTTCCCTGTAGCAGTGAGACTGAACTTGTGCCACAACTGCTTGTGGGTACTGATGTTCCCTTGGACAGAGTGACTGCATGGGCAGAGGAGAAAAGTAGTACCCAGGCTGACAGTGAGGCACTGCTGTCAGAGGATAACAGACTTCCTCTGGAAGGGAAGCTGGGAGGGATTACAAGGAGAGAGTTCAGACAGGCTCAGCTCTCAGACCCCACATTACAAGGCCTGAGGGAAGTAGCTAGTGAGACACCTGATTCTCAAGGGAAGGGGGAATCTGTATACTGGGAAAAAAGGTTACTGTATAGAGAGTGGACTCCTAAGAGAGGACTAGATGATGAGAGAATACAGCAGTTTGGAGTGCCCAGAGCCTACCATATGGCACTTTTAGCCGTAGCCCATGGTATTCCCTTTGCAGGTCATATGGGCATAAAACATACAAAGAGACATGCTATGCAGAACTTGTATTGGCCTGAGATTTCCAGAGATGTAACAGGATACTGCAGGACCTCTAAGCAGTGCTAAAATGTAGGCAAGGCAGGAGACAAGGTAAAAGCTCCTTTGATGCCTTTGCCTGTGATTGAGGAGCCATTTCTGACGGTAGCTATGGATATTGTGAGGCCTCAGAGTACCCTGTGTTCTACAGGGAAAAAGTATATCCTTGTGGTAGAAGATTATGCTAGCAGATACCCAGAGACATTGTCTCTGTCCTCCTTTCAGGCAGAAAAAGTGGAAAATGCTTTGTTAGAGATTTTCAGAAGGGTAGGTTTCCCAAAAGAAATACTGAATGACAGAGGTGCCAATTTCATGTCAGACCTGCTGGCTTGTCTGTGGAATTACTGTGGGGTGAAGCACCTAATGACTACCCTCTACCATTTCCAGACTAATGGCCTTGTTGACAGGTTAAACTCTACACTGAAGACAATGCTACAGGCATTTGCAGAGCAGTTTAAGAGGGACTGGGACAAATATTTGCTCGATATGTTGTTTGCTTACAGACAGGTTCCCCATGAATCCTCAGGTGTTTCACCCTTTGAGTTGATGTATGGGCATAGGGTAAGGGGACTTCTAGATTTGATTCGAGATGAGTGGGAGGGTGAGTGTGAATTCCACAAGAAGTCTGTTGTGGCCTATGTCCTAAACCTCAGGACAAAGTTCATGGAACTCATGGGCTTGGCCCAGGAGAACCTGGCAGAAGCCCAACAGCAGAAACAGGTCTGGTATGACAGGAAAGCTTGAGCTAGAGAGTATGCTGTAGGGCAGCAGGTGATGGTTCTCATTCCTGTCACACACAACAAGCTGCAGGTAGCCTGGGAGAGACTCTAAAAGGTGGTGAGGAAGGTCAGTGATGTTAACTACATAGTAGAACTGCTAGGCAGGAGGCAGGGGCACAAATTGTACCATGTTAACATGATGAATCCTTACCATGATAGGGAGGCCCTTGTGCTGAGGATTTGCAGTGGATTGCAGAAGGAGTCTGAGGGGAATGTGGTGACTGATCTCCTTAGTGATGCTCAGACTGACTCCATCAGTGGAAGGGGTAGCAATGTCCCAGCAGCTATCCCCGTCTCAGGTCCGAGAAATCCAAGCAGTGTTACAGGATTTTGGGGACATGTTCACTGGAAAACCAGGGTGCACCCAGCTGGTGCTGCACTGTGTGGATACAGGACCCAAAAGGCCTATTAAGCATGCTCCCTATGAGGTGCCTGAGAGAGTCAA
This sequence comes from Protopterus annectens, assembly GCF_019279795.1. Classification (NCBI taxonomy): domain Eukaryota; kingdom Metazoa; phylum Chordata; order Ceratodontiformes; family Protopteridae; genus Protopterus; species Protopterus annectens. The sequence goes on along the minus strand of NC_056731.1, from coordinate 1,434,651,933 downwards.
ACAGACTCTGAGGGATGAACTACAGGAAAAGTTGGAACTAGCTGTAATTTAGGAGCCCATCAGTTCTTAGGCCTCCCCAGTGGCCCTGGTACCAATGAAGGATGGCAGCATCAGGTTCTGTGTGGAATACAGGAAATTAAATAGTCACACAGATTCAGATGCTTACCCCATGGCTAGAGCAGATGAAGCCCTAGACTGGCTAGATGCGGCCAAGTATCTTACCACTATTGATCTTACCAAGGGTTACTGGCAAGTACCCTTAACTCCCAGTGCTAGAGAGTGGTCAGCCTTTGTAACTCCTTTTGGCTAGTATGAGTTCACAATGATGCCCTTTGGGATGAAAAATGTCCCTGTGACTTTCCAGAGGCTGGAAGATCATATCCTAGTTGGAGCAGGAGTTTTTACCCTTGCTTACCTAGATGATATTGTCATCTACAACCATTCCTTGCAAGAGAGCCTTCAGCATGTCAGGGAGGAGCTGGGCAGACTACAGAGGGCAGGGTTGACCATTAAGCCCAGCAAATGTCAGGTGGGTATGGCAGAGGTCTCCTTCCTAGGACATAGAGTTGGGAGTGGTATGATCAGGCAAGAACCTGCCAAAGTGGAAGCCATTCAGGCATGGCCTGCCCCTGTTACTAAAAAGCATGTGAGGGCATTCTTAGGGACAGCAGGGTACTACAGAAAGTTCATCTCCAGTTATAGTACCATAGCTGCTCCCCTCACAGACTGACAAGGGAAAACAGGCCAAATAAGGTAGTGTGGACCCCATCATGTGAGCAGGCATTTCAGAAGCTTAAAGGAGCTTTGGGTGAACCCCCTGTGTTAGCCAGTTCAGATTATAGCAAATAATTTGTGGTACACGTGGATGCTTCAAACCATGGGGTGGGGGCTGTACTTAGCCAGGTTTCCTCAGAAAGAGAAGAGCACCTAGTGGTATATCTCAGTTGTAGGCCCCAACCCAGAGGAATGCTATGCAGCTGTAGAAAAGGAATGCCTAGCCATAGTGTGGGCACTGCAGAAACATTAACTGTATGGAAGAAAATTCACTGTAGTTACAGACCATAATCCCTTAACATGGCTACATTGAGCCAGCCAGCAAAATGCCAAGTTACTAAGGTGGAGCCTAGGGTTGTAAGTATATGATATCACAGTGCAGCACTGCAGTGGGACTAGCAATGCCAACACAGATGGGCTCTTAAGACAGGGAATTTGGTAAGGTATTCCCATATAGGCTCAATCCTCTCAAGCAATGTTTCTTAAGGGTCACTTGAAAAACTAGCGTGTGTTTTTTTTTTTTTTGGGGGGGGGGTGACACTGCCAGTCCAGCTAGTTGGAATTTTGTAAATAATCATGTCATTTTTTAATAGTAATATGACTCATACGTTTGTCCTACAAATGTAAGAAAACTGCATGTTATGTACTGAGCTTCAATAATTTAACCACAGTGTACCCTACTGAAAAAGAGCCAAAATTTATATAAACTATATACCTGTGCAAATGTATATTTTAATAGTAGAAGCTGGAACATACAGAGTTAACTTGCAAAACTTCAAGAAAATAAGTTAAAAAGTAAAGCATTTTACAATTGTGTTATCTCAGTTTCAGTGCAGCAAACAGACACAATGTCTAGAGCTAGAGATTTTCCTGTTGTCCTGAAACAGAAATAATTACTGGATTTCAAATGTAAAAGTGTTGTTATTGCTCTATGACTTCCTAGCAGCTGCACACTTCTGACAGATATGTATTTTTGACACAGTGGTGTTTAATTCCAAGTATCTGTTTAACCTGGAAACTGAAGTCAGGTGACAAAGAGTGATGTCATCTGTGCTAACCAGCATTAATGTTGATCATTAAATAAGAACTCTCTTAGAGAAAAACTGTGCATTTGTATCTTGTCTTGGACCTAGAATGATCCATCATCTGCATTTGCCTTGCTCTGTAAGTTATTTAAGGCATAGTATCTTTTAGATATTGATATGGGTATAGTAAATATTAGTTTAGATGTTTTCTGTATTTATTTGAGACTGTTCTGCAATGTTGTTTTAAAATATTTCCTGTGATTCTGAACTCTGCAGTTAATATGTTGTTTTAGTGTTGTCTTGTTGTTTTGTTATTTGTTATTAAATATATTTAAAACTTTTAACTGTGGCTGGTTTGTTTAGAGATATTTAAACTCTTAGCGTACTTGCATATATATTTGGTGATACTGTATAGGCCACTCCAATAGCCTTTCTCTTGATCATACTTACAATGTGGATAATAGTAACATTACACAGTAGGATTGGGCACCCTTTGTATGGGCCTTAGAGTAGCTAAGTAGTGGTTGGTGGCAGTGATATCTATCTTATAGTCTGGGCAGAAGGGTGCATAGCTAGTAAACCTGTGCCAGCCTTTCCCAGCAGTGCATGTGTGTTTGTATATAAATCAAATCTCAAAGTTTGTACATCAGCTACTTGGGCAGGGACACGAAGCACTGGTCGGACAGAGAGGGTGCTGGAGGTTTTGGCTTGACCACTCGGCTGAGATCTTAACCCTATAGCTGTGCCAGTGGGGGAGTCTTATTGGGATCTGCAGAAAAAGGAAGAGACCAGCCCCAGACTGACTGTGATGTCTGTGTGCTCTTAAGGGAAATTGTGCTTTACTATGTGTGTACTTGTCATCCTCCCATTTTGTACATCCCTTACTGCTGACAGTGGTGAGTGTTGAGGCTCCTTGATTACTGGCCAGTGCAGGGTCATCACAATATTAATGAACAGCAGTGCTTAATCTTAGAAGGGATCACATGGTTTGTCCTTTGGAACTAGTTATATTTAAAATACATCCATGTGTTGGCATCCCAAGCACTACAACCATGAGGTCTCAGTACTTTTTCTACACATATATCAACCACACTACAAAATGCAATATCAAATGTTGTCTGTTATGCAATGCACATCAGTCTGGTAACATGCAGCTACAGTTACCCATATGCCTAAAAAACCTTATCTGCAAAGCAACTGCAGGAAGCAGCATGGAGCATATCCACAGGGACATAGGTGACCTTCTGCACACTTGATCCAACCCATTTGGTTTTGTCAAGGGTAGAACGTGCCTACTGACCCATCTGGACTTCTTGGGTTCTGACCCCGAAGACCTGGATGAGGCATAACAGGACATACCTCCTATGTTGATTTATTCAAGACCTTTGACATTATGACCCATTTATGTCTCATAGTGCAGATCTTCCATCTGGAAATTAGCCAATACAGTACTAGATGGAGAGCAAACTGGCTCAATGAAAGAACACACACTCTCAAGTTAAGGACTGCACTACAACCACTTTCCCATTCACCAGTGGAATACCACAAGGATCTGTGCTGGGCCCTCAACTGTTTGGGAAATACTTACCTGAAGCATAGCCAACAGTAGAAGGCCCCTGGTTTACCATGTTTGCAGATGACACACTGCTATAGAATCTCTCAATGATGGTAACATATTACAGTAGGGGCAGACAAAGACTGATGATTGGTGACAAACATATGGACTGAACTTTAAGCATACAATGAATCTTTGTCACCTTTGTCAATGACATACCCCTACAAATTATAATATACATAGCACACCCTCAGCTCAAACACAGTGTTGTAAGACTACACTTTCATCACTATCTAATAGCAGTGCCATACACAATCTGTATTGCCCACATCATGCATATGGACATCACATCCAAGACCAGGGTAGTCATACTTCTGCTGTACACTACCCTTATCACTACAATAATGGAGTGTGATATTCACATCTCTCTGTACCTCACCAGACACATTCAGCAATTGGAGAGAACAGAGGGTTGTGCCTGGGATATTCCAAGGCCTCCACATATGACATACATGGAAAGACTGACATACCTGTCACTGTACTCAGTATCATGCAGGCTGCTGAGAGGTGACCTATGGCTGCCCTGCAGAGCAGTCTCAGACTCTGCCCTTCTGGAAATGGCAGATATCTGCAATTCAAATCGGACAACTATAATTTTCCCCAGGGTTCTCAACCTAGCCTGTGACATAAACAGAACATGCTGGTGAGAAATTTATATATATATATATATATATATATATATATATATATATAAAACCACAACAATTCACACTCCTCTGTAATAGGCTTCCACAGCATGTGAAGCAGTTCCCCTCAATGATGCTGTTCAAGTGCAACCTTCACTACTGGTTGGGTGATTGTGAAGTCAACTCTGGGTTGGAACCTATGTCCCTCATGGACAGGGCCATTTGGTGCTGCTCACAAATGCACTCTACTAAAATGACCATCCAACTGTGCTCAGTAAGGGAACTTGTGTTTTTACACAGCTAGGCTTCTAAATGCCCTAGTGTTATTAGGCTAGTGCTATGCCCCTTTTCAGACCTCACAATCTGTTGACCCCCCACATGAGATGCTGATTTCATCTACTGTAAATTCACCTGCACACTTGTATCAACCAGACTTGTGCCATGGCACTTGCATAATGTACTGTTTTCTGTAGTCTGTGTACTTAGGTAGGGTTTCTGTTCTCATTGCAGTCAACTGTATGTGTGTGTGTTTGTGTGTGTGTGTGTGTGTGTGTGTGTGTGTGTGTGTGTGTGTGTGTGTGTGTGTGTGTGTGTGTGTGTGTGTGTGAGATGTTGCTTGACATTACAGAGAGCATTTTATAGCAGCATGTGGGGCACTGCCATCTTCTCCTCAACAGACACTGTTGACGTCATCAGCTATATCACATTTTTGGATATGCAGTTCTCCCACCAGGGCAGGGTCAGAGACTGACACCAGCATGTGGAACACTGTCATCTTCTCCTCAACAGACACTGCTAATGTCATCAGCTGTATTACATTTTTGGATATGCAGTACCCCCACCAATGCAGGGTCAGAGACTGGACTGGGGGCTACACAGAAGTCACCACATCCTATACAATAAAGTTTTCCCTGACATGGCTTTTAATCTATCCACATACATCATGGCATGGTGTGTATTCCCTGTGTTATCTTGCTGAGAATGCCCTGTGGTCTCTCCAGCTGCTATATGTGTCTGGTGAGGTATGTGTAAAAATGTGCATTATACTCAATTAGTGCCCAATTAGGTTTGACTACAGTGCTGTCATACAATCTCCAGATCTCAGTATGATGGCATGACATATGATGTGCATAACATAGGCTTTCAGTAGCATTGTTGAAGCTTGGTGGTCAGAGTTCAGTATGATTATCTAAATGTGTTCCTATTGCCTGCATCACTGGGTTTCTGCATAGCAGGACTGTTGTCAATGCTGTAATTAACATGGAACTCTACTTTTCAAACAGACAATATTACAAACACACATTTCTGCATTTATTTGTGTTTATTGTGTGCCTTTGTTACCATTCAGTTGTGTGTGCTAGCTCATCCTGTACTATGCTATCACTATTGGTGGACTCAATGATTACACACAATTTATAAGAATCAGCAAATGTGTTAAGCCAAAGGCCATATACTTTAGCCCGGGCTGTTGAGAAATACAGTTCAAACAGTGAAGGGCCAAGCACAGATCCCTGGTATTTGCCAGTGCTAACAGCTCTACTGGTATAGGTTGATTCACCAACCTTCACATGATGTGCTCTGTCAGTGAGATATTGTTTATGCATCAACTGATGTAAGGTTTAATCCCCAACTTGGGGGTTTCCTCATTGATACTTGCATATGTGATTGTGCTAAAACCCTACACCAGATCACAATAGGCAGTATGTGTCATCTTACCTTCATCCAGGTCTATCACATGAAATCCATGTGCTGTGACAACATCACTGAACATATATGGTGTGACCCAGCACATATACCTTCCTGACACAGTTGAATACACAGTTCAACACACCCTCCACATGGGCTATGTTCCCATACTAAGGAATACATCAACATGCATCCACCTGTGTTGGGGGTACAGCACCCGATGCATGCATATATACAGACATGCTGACTATCCTTGACTGTGGAATAGACCAAAATGTCACCATGGACCTCTTCTACATCTACACTAGTATATTCCAGATGTGTGCAACAGACCTGTGTGAGTTGTTACTGCTAAATCAGGTCTGCTAAATCTAATAGATATCCGCAAAGCGGTCATCAAGGACATGCATTATGATAGCAGTATCATCTTGTGCTACTTGAAAAGGCCAAGGCATTTGACAAAAATCCTGAGGTATTCAAACAACACTGTCATATGTGGCCATGAACAGCTATATCATGAAATGGGTAGACCAGTGAATGATATACATGGCATCTCACTACTTTGAAATGTATGATGTGGGATATCTCATGTTCATTGATCAATTTGGTAATCAGGGGTGTCTGCTAGGCCATTTCCCATCCATTAGTTAAGTGATGAACATCACAGATGACATACAGATGCTGTGTCCAAACAGCTGCCTGAAGGACTACAGCTTGTGGGCAATCATTGACACCAACTGTGATATTAGTATAATACAGACAGTATCAACATATGCCAGAGACTGCTGCCAGAGCCATGACAACACCTGTATTGACAAGACACATGGAAGGATTTGTTGAATCAGGACAAAGATACACAACCCAAGTATAATGTGGGCATTGCACCTTATAATCAGACCAATAGGTATGTGACCTGTGTCCTGGAGTAGACGGTAAGTGGTACATCTACCAGCATGTGGTCACAGTGCTGACTAGTCCCATGATTGTAATACAACTATTGGGTATGTAAAAGATATGCACATCAGAGGCCATAATAACTTTATGGTTCCCAGCCTTCATCACACCAGTAAATGTGTACAATGCACCCTTCTTCATGTACCTCCCTACACATCTTCTAGTGATGTTTAACTGAAGTGTGCCACCTTTGTCACAGTGTGCTGTCACACATCTTATTGGCCATACATAAGTCTTCTTTCTGGGGAATATACATGACTGTCTTATGGTGCAGAGTACCAATAGGTTCATAGGCTAACAGGTGTTTACTAGGCTAACAATGACAAGGGCCTTTTTAAGCCTAGCCATGCATCTCAAATCTCTGACAAGTTCTGATACCCTTGATAAGTGCAAATAGGGGCCGGGGAGATGAGCCATTTACAGGTTGCTTGTGTCCATTAGACATATGTGTCAAACCTGGATGATTTTCCCTATCCATTTGTCCAAGTTGCACTTGAATTGGGTTAGGCAGGAACTGTGTTTCACATGATGGGGAGCCTGTTCTAGAGATGGGGTGCTCTCCAGGACACATACCACCTGTCTCTCCAGAAGGTACTATTTATATCACAGGCAATGTTTAAGTCTTTAGAATGGGTAATTCTGGTGCTGTTTGTTTTGTGGATATGCAGCAGGTCTACCACAGTGGGGTCTGACAATGCCCTGTATGCCAAGCATAGATGTCCTCTCAAAAGCTTAGAGGAGGCAGAATGCAGGGATAAGGCCTTGAGGCAGTCTGCATAAGACATACGACACCTGTATTCTTTTAGTGAGGAACCTCTGTGGACATTTCAATTGTTTGATATGCCTGGTTAGGTACATACCAAAGGGGGCGTTGTACTCAACGATAGGTCTGATGAATGCCAAATATTGTGGAACAATGACTTCCTTGGACTTAGATGCCATACCTTTGCTTATAAGTTGTGCAGCATAGAATGATTTCCTCACTACTGTAGACACATAATGGTCAAAGGCTAGATTTTTATCTACGTGTGTTCCTGAGTCCCTCACTACTAGTCAACTCTAAAAGGTATGATGTCAATATGATAGTTATCAGGGGTGGATGACTTCCCAAAGAATACTATTATGTGTTTCTTGGCATTTAGTTTTAATCCACGGCTCTGACATCAGTTGTATGTCTGTGTCAGTGTGGGATTCAATGACAGCTCCTAATTTGCAATCATCTGTAAATTTAGTCAGCCAGAGCCTATTGTCATTGGCCTTGACTTCAGAAAAGTAAATGTCAAAAAGGAGTGGTCCAAGGACCAATCCCTAAGGGACTCCACTTGTGACTGGCCTCTTTGTAGAGGTGGACTTCCCAATTCTAACTTTCTGGTTCCTGTCTGTGGGCCAGTTGGCTATCCACTAGGTGACATATGGGTTTGTACCTAACCTTTTGCATTTGTTAACAATGCCCAAGTGATGTATTGTGTCAAATGCCCTGACCATGTCAACATAGGCAGTGTGAACCATTTTACCCTCATCCATCACTTTGGTGACCTTCTCAAAGAAGTCCACCATGGTGAGTAGGCATGACCTGCCCTTGAAAAAATCAAACTAGGTTGGGTCCAGTGTCTGGAAGTTTACTATATCATTATTGATCATTTCCATGATAATTTTTACATGGATTTTCATATAAGATTAGTGAGACTTATTGTTCTGTAGTTTAAAGAGTCTGTAGATGGACCACCTTTGTGCATAGGGATGAATGTTGCTGTTCTCCATTCATGAGGCAGGAAGCACATTTGGAGACAGTTAAATAGCAATTCCACAGGGCCTGATAGGTCATGTTTCATGTTATTTAGAAGGCATCCTGGGATACTGTCTGGCCCCATTGATTCAGTCAGTGTTTTTGGCTGAGAGAGTTGTTACACCAGATGCATGTGTGCTATCTTTTCCGCTTATGTACACACTGCATACATAGACGTTTCACAATTAATGGCATGTATATTACTCATGCCATGCACACAAGGCAACTAGCCTGTATTGCCCATAATGTCACATAAAGGTATAGCAGTGTTCCTCCTAACACCTCCTGCAGATATTTCATTACCAGGACAGTGTGCACTGTTTCCCTCACAGAGTGTTGATGCATCATAATAGTTGTCAAGTGTGTGTGTGCAGGCTCATCTGTTATCACTCCACATCACATATGTTATGTCACAAGCATGGGATTAGTGCTGATATTATGCTGATATTGTCCATGATTATGGTTGATTCTTGCAATATTTGCCATGATCCATTACCTGTGGCCACCTTGCTGGAGACCTCTGCTGAGAATACACTCATATTCAGTTATAACAGTTTGCACAGCTTCCCAGCACCCTACCCCCAGTTGTATGCCAGATCCCTGATAAATGTACTCTGCATTATTCATATAAGGATTATCTCACGCACAGACATCCATTCCATTGTTAAGTCAACTTGTGTGACAGTCAAAAACAACACATCTTCACTGTACATTCCGTACTGTACCATATAGATATGTACTTGGTGTTGCTGTTACAACCATCTTCTATTGACATGTCCTCCTCTACTGTACCTGCAGGAGTTTCACCTGTCCTCTTTCCCTGTGTTGATTCGTGCAGTGATCATTTTACATGGTAGTTCCTATCCTGTTACAGATTATTAACACAACTTCAGTACAGAATGCCAGGAATTGGATATCACAATACTCTTCATTGTAGGTACACTGTCCTGTACTGTGTTTGGACCATATGCTTTACATTCATACCTTTCAACTGTCAAGATAATACCGGGATGTCTAGATGTTTTCCTTATCAAATATGTGTCTTTCCGCCATATCATTGTGATGATTTCTGGACTGATGTAACTCAGTAATACATACATTTGAGGGTATACCTCTCAACTGTCCTGATCTCTGCAGAATGTGCAGTTTTTTTCTCATATTTGTCATCTTTTCCTCATAACATTTTTTTCTTGGCAAATCATTGGCATGTCATTAGAGAGTACAGTCAGAAATTGATGATTGACATTTGAATTTCCAACTTCAAGCACTTCAGAAAGTTTATGCTAATGTACAAGCTATATATTCTATCAACTTCCTAAGTTTGTAAGTGCAATATTAAACTGCTGTAACTATTTCTGTGCTTTTGCACTCCACTTTTATAGCTTTGTCTACCTTTCTCATTCTAAGAAGTTGAGAGTGTTACATTCTTACACATTTCTATTTGATATCAGTGTCAAATATGTCCCTATTACTGATTATGTGTCCTCTCATTAAGTTGGCCTCTATGCAGATGTGTTGCACTAACAGAATGGCAGCTATTTGTAAAGCCCTGGTGATCATTGTGGCATTCCCCACAAATCCATGCATCATAGGTGCTCTCCTTTACACAGAATTGCTATCTGTATTCACTTACAGGTTTTGCAGCCAGCAACACTGTTGTGAGCCATGAAACCTAGTTGAGGCACCCTGCACCTCATTAACATGCATTGCACATCGATGTGTGCAGCGCACCATCACAGTAACACATGTAGGCTCTGCACAGAGCTTACACAGAGTTTATTGAATCCCCCAGAATATCTTTATGCTTCTATTTATATTACTTCATATCTCAAGATGTATCTTTGCATATTCAATGCCTATGTTTGCTGCCCAGTAAATATTTGCCAATGCAATTACTCTAGGCTGATATACAAGAACTATCATGGAAAACATCCCATATTTTTCACCATACATAAACACTTATTTTATGCATTATTATATTTTTAATAATTGTATTGCACCATGTACCATGAATCAGTTATTATTTCATATTCATTTATATTAAATCAAAAATAATACAACATTGTTGTATAAAAGAGATATCAGTTTTGTTAATTTTTAAGTAC